>NC_041381.1:631061868-631090140 GCF_002162155.2 Triticum dicoccoides
CTTCAGCGGAATCTTCACTGTCCTCCGGGTTCAGCCCGAGCCACTCCTGCGGCACGTCGGCGCCCTCCTCGACCACCTCCGGGACAAAGACGCTGGTGTCGATGAAGTCGGCGATCGCCGCCGCCCTGTTGATGAGCTCAGCTTCCACCACCGCTAGCTCCTCCTGCGCCTCCAGCCAGAACGTGGTTAACTGGGATAGATCTAGCCCAGGGTACCACGCCTTGACGAATTTCAAGGCCCGGTGCGCTCCTGCCCGGGCTGCTGAGCCTTTCCAGGCTTCTAGGTGGCCGGCCCCCACCTCCAACCAGTCGGCAGTCTGACTTGGGGTGCGTGGGGCTGGCAGGCCTGGCCAGAGGGCGGAGACCGCCTGGGCCCCGATGCGCTGAAGGCGGCGCGGCATTTGACGGGCCGGCCGAAGGTGGGCCTGGATGCTGAGGATCTGTTCATTAAGAGTCTGGGGGGCGTCAGCAGCGATCTACACGCCCTCCACCCTCCGCTCCTCGTGCTGGGCCTCGATCATCTGGATAGCGGCAACAGAGTGGCCCGGGAAGAAGTCTGCATAGGCAGAAGAAAAGAAAAAGACCAAAGTATAAGCAAGTGATCAACCTGGATATGGGCCGACAATTTGAAACAAGAAACCAAGAGGATAAAGCTCACCATCGACCAAGTCTTCCATGCTGTTGAAGCAGGCCGTCATCTGGGCTTCCCTGTCGGCCCAGGCGGAGCGCTCGACCTCAAACTCGGCAAGGAGGTCGGCCTCCTTCGTCTTTACCTCCAGCTGGGCCGCCTTAAGGGCCTCCGCCTATTCAGCAAGTTGAGCGACCAGCCGGTCCCGCTCTTCGGCCAGCTTGCTGCACTCCACCTCCTTGCCATGAAGGGCGGTGTTGGCTTCGCCCAGCTGCTGCTGCAAGGCAGCATTGGCCTCCGAAGAAAGAAAGAGAAGGAAGAGCATCAGCCAACTAGCAAAGTAGGTGTAGTTAACCGGGGAGATTCGGCCCGACTGCTCAGCAGTCGGCCCGAACCTCGGGGACTACACCCCGTGGGTGCGCTGGCGCGCCCCCACAGAATAAAGGAACAGAAGCTCACTCTGGCTCTCGGACAAATGGCCGGTCTGTGCCTCCAGCTCCTGAACCCTGGAGTTGTAGGCGACCGCACGGAGGTTGTGGTAGTCCTGCAGAAGGGAATATCAGACAAAACCAACATTCAACTCCGACAAGATAAAGTTCAGGATCGATTGCTCAGCAGCCGGCCCAAAACTTGGGGACTACACCCAGTGGGTGCGCTAGCGCGCCCCCATGAAATTTGAAATAAGATCAAAAGAAAGGAGAAGCGGGAAGCTTACGCAGATAGCAGCTCGCGATTCCAGGAACATCTTGTTACAGCGCCTGAGGGCTTCGGCTTCGGCCCGGAGCTTGGCCTGGACGTCAAGGGATGCCCGGTTCAGGGTGCCCGTCCCGCCTCCACGCACCCAGTCGGTTGGCGCAGCGCTGGATGCCTCAGTGTCGGGGGCCGATGAGCTCGTGGCGCCGGTCTCCAACGGTCACGGCACCGAGGCCGCCTTCTCAAGACGGCAACGCACGGGTGTGCGGACCTGAGGAATTAGGTCTGTCACCACCACGTTCTCGGCCGGTGGCACTGGTGGCTTGGCCGGCTGCTCGGCCCGCGGTTTGCTAGTCGGTGGCGGCGGTGGCACAAAGACGTCAGGCATGGCCACATCACCACCCTCCCTCTTCATAACCGGGTGCTCATCGCCGGCTCCCCCGGTCGTCGCTTCAAACTCCGGCGGAGGGGGCGCGGTGTTCAGTGGCGTCACGAGCAGCGGCTCCTGGCGGCGCGCGGCCTCCGTGAGCCGCTCCCTCTCGCGACCTCGGCCTCTGCCTGCGCCAGCCTCCTCGCTGCGGAGACCGCGGCCTTGTCCGCCTCTGCCTTTGCCAGGAGGTCAGCCTCTTCGTCGCGCGCCTCCCACGCGTTCCGCTCTGTCGCCTCCTAGAGGTCAGCAGCCGGATCGATCCGCCGGCTGGTGGAGGAGGTCGTCGCCGACATGATGACCGAGGCGGCGCCTGACTTTCCGAGGGTGAGAGGGGCCCTGAGAGACGAAGACACGACAAGGAATTTACTTTATAGGCCGGATCGATAGGACGAGTGAAGGCCTGAGAAAGATACTTATGCCGATACCATGACAGGCGCTTTCTGTTGCCTCTGAAACTTGGCCGCCTTGGCTGCGGCCTCTTGCCGCCTGGTCGCTGCGGCTGGGTTCTTGGGCTTCTTCGGTGCGCTGCCGAACAGGGCAGCACCCTGCTTCCGTTTACGCTTGCCGCCGTGGGCGGGCGGCCCAGCAGAGGGGCCGGCGCCGGTGTTAGCCGTGCTCCGAGTGGGGCGCGCCTCGTCCTCATCATCATCGTCGTTGGGCCAGGCCTCCACGACGCCGCCTTCCTCGGTGCCTCCTGCTCCGCCGCCGCCGCCGCCTGTTGCGTCGTCCGCTAGGGAGACCGCCCCCAAGTCGGGATCATCCTCGTCACTCACCGCTCTATCCGGGTGGTAGTCACCACCCGGCCCCACGATGGCGGCCGCCGCCGCGGACATGTAAATCTGCGCTCAAGAGAGGAGTCGAATCACAAAGAAAGCAAGACCAAAACACAAATCCAAAGGGAGAAATCGAGGAACTTACAGCAGGCGGTCGGTTGTGGCGAGAGTACGGCTGCTTCCCGTACCGCCAGTCCACCTCCGACTTCTTGAGGTCGGAGATCTCGTTCACCATCCGTGCTACCTCGGCAGGCGGCATCCCTTTCGTGCACAGCCAGCACGGGATGTGGTGCCCACCCATCCGAAAGATTGGATGAGGGCGGCTCTGGAGCGGGAGGATGCGGCGCTCGACAAAGGCGACGAGGAGGTCGGAGGCCACAAGGCCCTCCGACTCTTGGAGCACTCAAAGTCGGCCGATGGCGGCCGCCGCATCCGCCGACACCGTGAAAGTGCAACTATCCCTAGGTGGTTTTGGTAATTCATAACAACATATAGCTCATTGAGCTAATACTATTCTAAGACTATTATTTCAGGAAAGCTCAATGAATGGCATGGCATGGATGATGAAAGTGGATCCCTCAAAATACTAAGGACAAAGGATTGGCTCAAGCTCAAAAGCTCAAGACTCTTCATTTTATATTTTAGTGGTCCAAGATCACATTGAGTCTATAGGAAAAGCCAATACTATCAAGCAGGGATGAGGTGTTGCTTAATGAGCCTCTTGCTTCATGTGCTTTGTAATATGCTCCAAAACCCTCAACTACTTTCCCACATCCACAAATGACCTAAACCCAAAGCCAAAATCGGTCACACCGATTCTTCCAATCTGGCGCCACCGATTCCTAAGTCATGGCCACTGCCACAAACCCGAAGCAAATCGGTCTTACCGATAGGGATCTCGGTCTCACCGAGATGGGATTGTAATCTCTCTGTTTCCCTTCGTAACATTTTGGTCTAACCGAAGTGAGCGATCGGTCCCATCGAGATTTCAATGTAAACTCTCTGTTTCCCTTTTGTAACATTTCGGTCTCACCGAAAAGAGCATATCGGTCCCACCGAGTTTACGTGACCAACTCTCTGGAAAGCTTATTACCAAAATCGGTCTCACCGAGTTTGTGTAATCGGTCTTACCGAGATTACGTTATGCCCTAACCCTAACCGAATCGGTCTCACCGAGATGTATGTCAGTCCCACCAAAAATCACTAACGGTCACTAGGTTTACTAAATCGGTCCGACCAAGTCTGTTGAATCGGTCCCACCGAGTTTGGTAAATTGTGTGTAACGGTTAGATTTTGTCTGGAGGCTATATATACCCCTCCACCTCCTCTTCATTCGTGGAGAGAGCCATCAGAACGAACCTACACTTCCAACTTACCATTTCTTAGAAGAACCACCTACTCATGTGTTGAGGCCAAGATATTCCATTCCTACCATATGAATCTTGATCTCTAGCCTTCCCAAGTTGCTTTCCACTCAAATCCTCTTTCCACCAGATCCAAATCCTATGAGAGAGAGTTGAGTGTTGGGGAGACTATCGTTTGAAGCACAAGAGCAAGGAGTTCATCATCAACGCACCATTTGTTACTTCTTGGAGAGTGGTGTCTCCTAGATTGGCTAGGTGTCACTGTGGAGCCTCCGGCAAGATTGTGGAGTTGAACCAAGGAGTTTGTAAGGGCAAGGAGATCGCCTACTTCATGAAGATCTACCGCTAGTGAGGCAAGTCCTTCGTGGGCGGCGGCCATGGTGGGATAGACAAGGTTGCTTCTTCGTGGACCCTTCGTGGGTGGAGCCCTCCATGGACTCGCGCAGTCGTTACCCTTCGTGGGTTGAAGTCTCCATCAACGTGGATGTACGATAGCACCACCTATCGGAACCACGCCAAAAACATCCGTGTCTCCAATTGCGTTTGAATCCTCCAAACCCTTCCCTTTACTTTCTTGCAAGTTGCAAGCTTTAATTTCCGCTGCCTATATACTCTTTGCATGCTTGCTTGAATAGTGTGATGATTGCTTGACCTGTCCTAAAGTAGCTAAAATCTGCCAAACTATAAAATTGGGAAAAGGTTAAGTTTTTATTGGTCAAGTAGTCTAATCACCCCCCCCCCATCTAGACATACTTCAAGGTCCTGCAAGTGGTATCAAAGCTTTGGTCTCCATTTGCTTTGATTTCCATAGCTTTTGGTGGTCATAGCCTTGGTTTCACAACCTAGGAGAGTATGGCATCTAGCGAGGGAAATTATCACCGTAGAGGTCCTTACTTTGATGGTACTAATTTTGCTAGTTGGAAGCATAAGATGAAAGTGCATATTCGCGGACATAACCCCGTCATTTGGGCAATTATTTGTATTGGCTTGCAAGGTGAATTCTTTGATGGGAGAGAACCGAACCGTGAAGCTAATGTGGAAGAATTGAAGATGCTGCAATACAGCGCTCAAGCTTGTGATATCATACGGATTGTGCCCCGAAGAATTCAACAAAATCAGCCGTCTTGAGAATGCAAAGGAAATTTGGGATACTTTGATTGATATGCATGAAGGTACCGAGTCCGTCAAGGAATCCAAGTTGGATGTGCTCCAAAGTCAGCTTGACAAGTTCAAAATGAAGGATGGTGAAGGTGTCGCTGAAATGTACTCTAGGCTTGCACTATCACAAATGAGATTGCCGGCTTAGGGAGTGAAGAGATGACCGACAAATTCAACATCAAGAAGATCATAATAGCATTGGATGGAAAGTATGATACCGTGTGCACATTGATCCAAATGATGCCAAACTACAAAGATCTCAAGCCAACGGAAGTCATTGGAAGAATTGTTGCTCATGAGATGTCACTCAAGGATAAGGAGGAACTTCACAACAAGTCAAGTGGTGCTTACAAAGCCTCAAGTGAAGCCCCCACATCATCAAGTGAGAAACAAACCTTCAATGAAGAATTGAGATTAATGGTGAAGAACTTCAACAAATTCTACAAGAGTAGAACCAAAGAGAGAAGCTCCAAGTCAAGGTCTTATCATGACAAAAGATCTTCTAGTCGAGAGCGCAATTGCTACAATTGTGGGAGGCCTGGACACTACTCCAATGAGTGTACGGCACCCTACAAAAGAAGAGAAGATTCTCCAAAAAGAAGAAGCAAAAGAGAAGAATCACCACCAAGAGAGAGGAGGAGTAGAGATGATCGTTATGAACGAAGACCCTCACGGAGAAGCAAGGATTCGGAAAGGAAGGACAAGTCATCAAGACGCTACACAAAACGAAGACATCAAGCTCATGTTGGTGAATGGGTATCCGGCTCCGGCTCCGACAATCACTCCGAGAGAAGCTATCACTCCGACTCCGAATATACTCAAGATGAAGGTGTTGCCGGTCTAGCACTTGTGGCAACCAACTCCTACGACATATTTGATTCACCAAATGAAGGTGTTGGAAGATGCTTCATGGCCAAAGGTCCAAAGGTAACACATCCTGAGTATGTTGATTTCAATAGTGATGAAGATGACTTGCTTGTGGATGATGATTTACTTGTTGACAACTCTAGTGATGAATACTATGATGAAACGTCAATTAATCATGCTAATCAAACAAATGACAATGATAAGGAGAAAATTGAGCTTCTAACTAAAGAACAAAACACTCTTAAGTTGGCTCATGAAACTATCTTCGAAGATCATCGAGAACTTTTAAGGGCTCATGAGAAGTTGCGCTTTGAAAATCTCAATCTTGATCAAGAGCATGAGTTCTTAAAGGAAATCAATGATGATCTACGCAAGAAAAGTTCTTCTTACATTGCCAAGCATTTACTCTTATCTACTTACATGCCTCAAGTCAAGTCTAGTAATAAGTACAAGAAAGATATTTCCTCTAGTAGTAACAATAATAATGTCAAATCCAATATTGTTGCTTCTAGTAGTTCTCTTGATTCCACTAATGATTCTCTTAGCCAAGTTACACTTGAGCAAGAAAATAGTTTATTGAAGGGAATTATAGAGAAGGGTGTTTACAAGAGCCTTGCCGGGAGTAAGCAATTCGAGGAAATTGTATGCAAGCAAGGAAGGCACCAGAAGAATCAAGGTGTTGGTTTTGAACAAAAGTTCAATGCCAATGGAGTTGAGTGGGAAGAAGATCAATACCCCAAGACGAAGTTTGTTCCTCAACAAGAGAAGTATGATCCTACTTCCTTCAAGGGAACACAAGATCAAGATGATCTTCCTCCACAAGACCACAAGAACAAAGGCAAGGACAAGCTTCAAGAAGAGATTGATGCATTTGAAGAAGCACCTAAGGTCTCAGTCAAGTGGATTCCCAAGACTACGTCAAGTTCTACTTCATCAAGTACAACTACAACTCCAAGGATTCCCATCAAGATGATGTGGATCCCGAAGAAGAAGAACTAGAGAGTTCTTGAGGGTGACTCCGCCAACATTCTTCACTCATATCATTATGGCAAGAACAAGTGCAATCAACTCCCACATCTTGCACTAGTTCAAGGAGTCACAAACCCTCATGTTGGTAAGGCAAGGGACAAGGTAACCTAATGTTTTCATGGACATCATCTTATGTGTGCATCACTCTATGTCTATGGATATTATTGTTTGTTCCTTGTGGGACTAACCCATGTAGGTAAGTTGAAAGTGCAACTCACTCCAAAGGATTGCTCCAAATGATCTACATCAACATTGAGCATCCACATCTTCAACACCTACATGAAGTCATCATCGACAAAACCCAAGGTTAATTCATCCCTCTAAGGGGGGATCTCACATCTAGGGGGAGCTTAACTCTAAGAATTGAGTCAAAGCAACTCTAATGGTGTGAACACATCAATGCATTATGTAAAAGTGGTAACCCCACTTGAGCTTAAACGATGAGTATGACCTATGATCAAATGTTCTCATTTGACTCCTAAGTCAATATACTCATATATAGATGACCTAGTCATTGCCAATTGTTTCATAGATGCTAGAATTGGTTGTGCATGCTTTGCCACATATTTCATTTGTCATCTTATTGTGTGAGCATGTTGGTGCATATGTTACTCATTCAAGGACATCCAGTTGTTGCTTTGATTGATTGGTTTCTTTTCTTTTTGCCAAGTGGATGGACAAGAATGCCTAAGAACCTTCTTTAGCTATCTATGCTTTTCTCGTCTCAAACTCTATTCATGCTATATCACAAAAATTGATCAAGTCAGATTCGAACCACTCTGTGTGAGGAGCACTCGGAGTCCCCGATTCGTCATAGACTTAAACTTCCAAAACCTCTTTGTGATTCTCGGTCTGACCGATTCCATCATTTCGGTCCTACCGAGATCATTAAGTTGATCTGAGTTTTCAATCTCAGTGCAACCGATTTGAACTTTTCGGTCACACCGAGTTGCTGTAACTGAACAAAGTTATGCATCTCGGTGCCACCGAGTCGTTCCACTCGGTCACACCGACAGGGTCATGCTATATATAGTCACGGGCAAAATTTTGGAAATTTCTCCGAAACCCTTCGCCCGCGCAATAGCTCGCTCTGCCATCGGAGGTCTCCGGATCGTCTCCTCGTTGCCAGCTGCCTCCTATCGCTGGTCTCTGCCGCCGTGAATGGATTTCGCCCCCGCCGTTGTCGCTGTAGCGAGTCCACCACCAAGCTAGGGTATGGACTCGATCTTTGTGCTATCCACGTCTGATTCCTAGCACATTGTATTCTTATAGAATCTTGCCACGATTGAGATACTCCTATCCAGTCAGAGTAGTCCGTAGATTAGATGAGATTCAAATTTTTAGGGTTAGGTTTCCGCCGAAACCATCTCGGACCCACCGAGTTGAAAAACTCGGTCTCACCGATTTGGCTTATGCCATTGCACTAGTGACTCTCGGTCTGACCGAGAATTACTAATCGATGCGACCGATTTGAGGATTCTGTGAAACCCTAGCAGTCTCGGTGCCACCGAACTGAGACTTGGTCCAACCGAGTTCATCAGTTTAGGTTCCAAAAAGTGCTTCGGTATCACCGAGTTTGAAAATCGGTTGATCCGAAATGCTTTCTGTGGAAAACTAAAACTGAATTTTTGAATCATTCTTTTGAAAAATCTCTGCATTTTGTGATGCTCATCCACTCTATCTCATCTATAACTCTTCATAGGGTCAGCAGTCAGTCTTTTGCAGCATGTCAGACCAGAGTGAAAGCCAGAACAAGTCAGAAGGACAGATGGACTTGAGTGAGGGCACTAGTCCCTCAAGCACTTCAGATGAAGGAAGCAGAAGCACTCCTAGCAATTTGCCTAAGGCTGCTACTAGGCAAAGGAGAAAGAGAACTTCAGACTTAGAGGATGAAGACTATAGAGCAGAAGAGGATGAGGCTACTTCCAAGAAAGTAGTGCTCAAGAAAGAATATGGCTCTGCACAGAGCACAAAGCCAGGTCTGAAGAGGAAAGTGCCTGCCAAGAGGACACCAATGCCAAAGGCCAGAAAGTCCACTCAAGTGCCAGCTCAGACAGAACCCAAAGAGGCACCTGAGAAGAAAGTCACTTCTTCCCAAGCTCAGAAAGTCCCCACTGGAGAGACAATGAAGTTTTCAATTGAATCAGAGGATGAAGGTGCTCAGGACAAGAAAAAGAAGAGAGCAAGAACCACAACTGCCAAGGTCCTTGGAAAGCCCTCTATGAGAAGAGATTCTGAAGAAGAGGAAGAGGTTTCTGCACCAGCACCTAAGGCACCCAAGCTTATGGGAGATGCAATCAGATCAGGGGCTACAACATCTAAGCCCAAGGAAGCACCCAAAGCTGCCTCCAAGGCCAAGTCTGCACCAAAGAGGAATACCAGGAATATTCTAGCTGCTGAGAAAAACAAGGCCCCAGTGCCAAATGTTGCTGAAGAAGAAGATGAAGAAGGTCAAGTCCTAAGGAAGCTCAAGCCCAAGATACCAGACCACAATGATGCCCATCCTGTGGCTGAGGACATGAGAATCAGGAAGGATTCAGGGCTGAGACTGTGGAGGATGGAAGATCCATATGCCACAAGGAGAAGAACTATTGTTGACTAAAGGTTCCATACAAAGGAACAGCAGGACTTCTATGAGACAATCTTATTGGACAAGAAGCCCATAGTTTGTGACATGAGGTGGGTCGACTGGACCTACATGAAGGAAAATGAAGAGCACTATCCTGGAGTGCAAGACAACTTTGTTGCTTGTGGAGATGCTGATTTTGTTGGACAAAAGCTCACAAACTGGAATGATGAGCTTATCATGCAGTTCTACTCCACAGCACACTTTTACCCAGATGGAAGAATTGTTTGGATGTCTGAAGGAACAAGGTACCAGTCCACTGTTGAAGAATGGGCAAGACTGATAAATGCCCCAAAGGAGAATGAGGATGACCTGGACATTTATTCAAAGAAGAAGATGGGTCACAACTCCATGGCTCACATGTACAAGGAAATTCCAGACAAGGCAGTAGAGACTCACAAGTTTGGATCAGTCCACTTTCTATTGCCAGGGCTGCCCACAATCAATTGGATTCTGAGGCATACTTTGTTGCCCAAGTCTGGTGACCATGACATGATCAAAGGGCATGCCATCAACATGTTGCATCTGTTTGATGTGCCACAGAAATTCAAAGTCAATAGCCTTATAGTTGAAACCATTAAGAGGACTGCAGTAGATCAGAAGAGGAGCTGTGGATATGCCCTCAGATTCAGGAATTGATCAACTCAAAGATGGGCACAGGAAAATATCAGTTGGATAAGGAACATTTTCCACTTTATCCAGACTTTGAGGATAATGAGGTTGTCATGAATGAGGATGATCCAACATCAGTTCAAGCTCAGGAGAAGAAGGAGAAGGCAAAGAAGGAGAAGGCTGCCAAGATGCCAACTCAAGAGGAGGCATCTGAATATTTCCTGAAGACCAAACAGGAGCAGCTTGGTTACTTGATAGCATCAACACTGAGGATTGAGAAGGGACTGGCCACCCTCACTCAGAATCAGGAGAGCCTTGAGAGAATCATGGAACTCAAATTCCATGACCTTGATGTCAAAGTAACTGAGATTCAGACAGTTGTGGAGAAACTGCAGGAGGACATGCAGGAGAGGAAGGGCAAGACAACCACCAATGTCTTTGCCAGAGTGCCTAGAGCTCAGAGGTCAGCTGCTGTGCCAGTGCCAGACACTAGAGCAACATCTTCAGCACCAGCTACTGCCCCTTCAGCTCCAGTGCAACCAGCTTCAGCATCAACTCCAGCACCCTCTACATCAACTGAAGCCTTCGTCCAAGGAGCCATCTCTACACCGCCAACTGAAGATCAAGCCTGAGAGTCGGTCTAGCACTATGCATTTTCTATGAACTTTTTGGTAACTTGTTGCCAAAGGGGGAGAAAAATGTATAGATCATACGCTTCGAGAGAGAGAGTGTGTTGCTTTTGTTCTCTCTTGCTTTGTTGGTTTAAACTTGTTTGCTTTTGATTGGTTGAGATACTATGCTTGTGAGACATTGATGATCATGTGGTTGATCATAAGCTACACTTATGCATGTTTGATGATATTATCCTATCTATCTTATGTGATCATTCACTATTCTTGGTGATGAGTGCATGTATTCAATGTTTATTATTTTGAGCGCTCCACCAAGATGTATGTGACATGGAAGAGTAACCCATGAACCTAATTCATTGTGCATTTGCAGTCCAAAGCAAATCTTAAACTATGCACAAATTTAGGGGGAGCTCTTGCTTATCACATACTTCTCAAAGCGACGATGATTTTATTCTTATTATCATTTGTCGAAGCTTTGATCTATATGTTGTCGTCAATTACCAAAAAGGGGGAGATTGAAAGTGCAACTATCCCTAGGTGGTTTTGGTAATTCATAACAACATATAGCTCGTTGAGCTAATGCTATTCCAAGACTATTATTTCAGGAAAGCTCAATGAATGGCATGGCATGGATGATGAAAGTGGATCCCTCAAAATACTAAGGACAAAGGATTGGCTCAAGCTCAAAAGCTCAAGACTCTTCATTTTATATTTTAGTGGTCCAAGATCACATTGAGTCTATAGGAAAAGCCAATACTATCAAGGAGGGATGAGGTGTTGCTTAATGAGCCTCTTGCTTCATGTGCTTTGTGATATGCTCCAAAACCCTCAACTACTTTCCCACATCCACAAATGACCTAAACCCAAAGCCAAAATCGGTCACACCAATTCTTCCAATCCGGCGCCACCGATTCCTAAGTCATAGCCACTGCCACAAACCCTAAGCAAATCGGTCTTACCGACAGGGATCTTGGTCTCACCGAGATGGGATTGTAATCTCTCTATTTCCCTTCGTAACGTTTTGGTCTAACCGAAGTGAGCGATCGGTCCCACCGAGATTGCAATGTAAACTCTTTGTTTCCCTTTTGTAACATTTTGGTCTCACCGAAAAGAGCAAATCGGTCCCACCGAGTTTACCTGACCAACTCTCTGGAAAGCTTATTACCAAAATCGGTCTCACCGAGTTTGTGTAATCGGTCTTACCGAGATTACGTTATGCCCTAACCCTAACCGAATCGGTCTCACCGAGATGTATGTCAGTCCCACCGAAAATCACTAACGGTCACTAAGTTTACTAAATAGGTCCGACCGAGTCTGTTGAATCGGTCCCACTGAGTTTGGTAAATTGTGTGTAACAGTTAGATTTTGTGTGGAGGCTATATATACCCCTCCACCTCCTCTTCATTCATGGAGAGAGCCATCAGAACGAACCTACACTTCCAACTTACCATTTCTGAGAGAAAACCACCTACTCATGTGTTGAGGCCAAGATATTCCATTCCTACCGTATGAATCTTGATCTCTAGCCTTCCCAAGTTGCTTTCCACTCAAATCCTCTTTCCACCAGATCCAAATCCTATGAGAGAGAGTTGAGTGTTGGGGAGACTATCATTTGAAGCACAAGAGCAAGGAGTTCATCATCAACGCGCCATTTGTTACTTCTTGGAGAGTGGTGTCTCCTAGATTGGCTAGGTGTCACTTGGGAGCCTCCGACAAGATTGTGGAGTTGAACCTAGGAGTTTATAAGGGCAAGGAGATCGCCTACTTCGTGAAGATCTACCGCTAGTGAGGCAAGTCCTTCATGGGAGACGGCCATGGTGGGATAGACAAGGTTGCTTCTTCGTGGACCCTTCGTGGGTGGAGCCCTCCGTGGACTCGCGCAGCCGTTACCCTTCGTGGGTTGAAGTCTCCATCAACGTGGATGTACGATAGCACCACCTATCGGAACCACGCCAAAAACATCCGTGTCTCCAATTGCGTTTGAATCCTCCAAACCCTTCCGTTTACTTTCTTGCAAGTTGCATGCTTTAATTTCTGCTGCCTATATACTCTTTGCATGCTTGCTTGAATAGTCTTATGATTGCTTGACTTGTCCTAAAGTAGCTAAAATCTGCCAAACTATAAAATTGGGAAAAGGTTAAGTTTTTATTGGTCAAGTAGTCTAATCACCCTCCCTCTAGACATACTTCAAGGTCCTACACACCGGCTTCGGCTTGTACCCCCAGTTGGGTCGGAGCCCGGTGGGGGGGCCAGCCTCGTAAGGCGGCAGGCTGAGGAAGTCGGCAGCAGGATCTACGTTCTTGACGTAGAAATAGGACCGCTGCCACATCTTCATCGACTGGGCTAGCTTGATGGTCGGGAAGGCGTTCCGCTTCGCTGGCCGGCGCACGGAGACGTAGCCGCCGCACTCGGCCGCCGTGTCCTTGGCAGAGGTGCCGAGCTTCCCGTAGAAGAACGCTCCCCATGGCTTGATTGTGGGGAGGATGCCGATGTAGCCCTCGCATACCGTGACCAAGGCAGAGAGCAAGGTCACGGAATTGGGCATCAGATGATGAGGTTGGAGATGGTTGAAGTCGAGGAACGAGCGGAAGAAGCCGCTCACCGGGAGGCCGAAGCCGCGGAGGAAGTGCGAGCGGAAGACAACCCGCTTGTCCCCCTGCGGCGCCGGCGAGATCTCTGTCTCCGGCAGCACCCGCGCCTTGATGAATGCCGCGCTGGGCATCCGGCGCGTGTCGTAGAGGAAGGCGATGTGGTCTTCGATGACCGTCGAGCCGTCCCAGTCGCTGCCCTTCTCACACGCCATGGCTTTGGGCGGGGGCTGCGGGAGGGGCACGAGCGCAGCAACGGCGGCGGCGGCGACAGCACCACGGCGAGGAGCAGCAAGAGCGAGAGGAGGAAGAAGGAGTGGGAGGGAGCGCGCGTGCCCCGCAGCACTCCTCCCTCCCCCTACTTATAGCCTTCGGGCTGTGAAGCCGAGGGGACGGGGCATGGTTCGTGGGATTAACTGTGCCCACGACCCCACGATCCCACGTTCGCCACCGCACTTACTACGCCATGAATGCCCACGGGAGTCGCAATCGCCCGCCTTGGCACAGCGCATCCGCCCGCGTGTCGAGGCCCGATGGTGGCGGGCCCGGCCCCATGTCATGTCCCATCAGGAGAGTGGGGTGGCAGGCTGGCTGGGCTGGCCTGCGTCGCACGGCGTTCCCGCGGCAGGCGGCACCCCGGGAATCTTAGCAAGCACGTCACCTATTCTCCTGCCGAGAAGTTCAAAATTGGCCGACGACCCCGCCTTGTCGAAGCCGGCCTCAGAGACCGGCACGCCGCAAGTCGAATCAAGGAGTCGGAACACCGCAAAAAGGATCATAGCACTCCCGGAGCCCGGGAAGAGGTGAAGTCACTGAGTCTTCACGGCCCCTCGTCCATGACGCCTCACCGGCTTTGGGGACTACTGCCAGAGTAATGGGCCATGGGTAGCCTCACCCAGGTCCCAGGATTTATCAAGACTTGGGGCTAGCTCCGCCTAGCCGGGCCCCGAGCTGAAGCCCCACCCTCTGGGGGGCGGCTAGCTCAACGGCCGGCTACCAGAGGGCGGCCAACCCCTACCTACGGCACTGCGAGTGGCCGGCATCAGCCCGCCAGCCTCCAGAGAGGGCGGCATCAGGCAGGCAGCCACCTCACGGCCTCGGAGCAACCGAGCCCCCATTGAGAGTACGAGACAGAGCATGGCTAGAGTGAAGCACGTCGCCTCCGACGCCGGGGACAAGTGTGGCTACAGTGCTCCGTACAGGCGGAGATCTGCACGACGGGGCACTGTGCCGTGTCTCCCCTGACGATGCTCCGAGCAGGCAAAGTCCTGTTCCCCACGACGGCCTGTCGGTACGGCCTGTCGGTGGCTGGCCCTATGGGCAGTGACCCCGTAGAAGACGGCGGAAGTTCAACCAGATGGACTCGGGAGGGGTCGGCCTCCAGCAGGCGGTCGTCCCTTGCCCCGAGGCAAGCATGCCATTAAGCTGATGGGACCAGGTGTGGCTACAGTGGCCTCCCACCAGGTGGCGTGACTGTAGCCACACTGAGATGACCAAGCCCCCGTCATCAACGACACGGCTACAGTAAGTAGCCACCTACCAGTCGGCGGGGCCCACCAGACGACGGGCCCCAACGGTCGGCGGAGAAGCTGGAGGCTGGAGACACTGACAGTCGGGCCCAGTAGCCGGCCTGATTACCATTGTACCCCTGGGGGGAAGGCCTATATAAGCCCCCTAGGCCACCCATGCAAAGGATTCCAACTCTGATAGAACTAGCCAGTTACCTAGGGCGGGGAAGAGCTAGCCTTGCCTTATCCTACCTCTAGCCACCGCTCAAGGAGCAACTTGTATCACTAGTGCCTTAGTGATCATGCGGAGACCCCGCAGAGGAGGAGTAGGGGTATTATCTCCACGAAGAGCCCCCAACCTAGGTAAAGTTCACCGGCGTACGTGTCTACGCCTTATCCCGCTTCTAGGCACCGGGGACGTTCTACTCGCTCCCACCATGATAAGCCATCCATTGTCATATGTCGCACCCAACCCCCAACATCCCTTGCTCACTGCCGCGACGTGGGTAGTTGCTGCCTCCCGCCGCCCTCCTCAAGGTTGAGCTACGTCCCGACATCCCTCAGGTACAACTCCCTTTACAGCCGGCTTGCACCACTACTCCAGCTGCCCACATCACTCCATGTGGATATTTCTCTACTTGTTTGCCCCGCACATACCTCTACTTGCTTCTACGTACTGTATTTGTGATGAGTTTATGTCTCATCAACTAGTCCCAGTAATCTTATTCTAATCACGCTTCTTCAATTTCTTTGACACAGGGATGCTCATCTTGATTTTGGTGAAACTGCACAAAATAATCCGATGGTCAAAAGGTTGCAAACTTCCTTTCTTAGGAAGCTCGAATGTTGCCAGCAAATTGAAGCCTGGTTAGGGTTCATGGTTCAAGGGCAAGGGACTGCATGGATCATTTTTTTTTCTTTAGCTGCCTCTATTCCAAAATAAGCGTCAACTTTAGTAGTAATACAACTTTGTACTAAAGTTTGCATAAAGTTGAGACACTTATTTTGGAATGGAGGGAGTACATATTTGCTATGATCTATCGATCATTGAGATGCAATAGCATGTATGTTAGTCTCCTTTGTATTTGATGAAATGTTGCAACAGGCAACCTTGGACGCAAGATACATGTAACAGAAGCTGGAAGCTTCATAGCATTGTACAAATTTATCTCGCTGATAAATTACAATACGTACTATACTAGTACTTCCTCCGTTCCTAAATATAAGTCTTTGTAGAGATTTCACCATGAACCACATGCGGATGTATATAGATGCATTTTAAGTGTAGATTCATTCATTTTGTTCCATATGTAGTTCACCTAGTGGAATCTCTACAAAGACTTAACTACTAGGAATAGCTAGCCCCCACTACTAGGAATTCTCTATCATCTCCTTGAGCCACATCATCAAAATTAATGTAGCCGTTACATGAACTAAATCAGTCCATAATAGCCGTCTGATCTAGACGTTGAGAGGCTCCGCACTAATCCACATGCAAGCATGCAGAAATACCGTGGCATGCATGTGAGTGGGTTTTAAATCACATCAACATGTTTGCATGCAAGCATGCACCAGTAGCATGCATGTAAGTGAGCTTTTAAGTCCCATTAACATGTCAAAAAGAAATATATAATCCCATTATGCAGTAGGAGTTGGCTGATCTTTTTTCCTTACGTGGGATGATCTAAATGATGATGGGAGTTTTTTTTAGTTTGGCTACCACATTTGTCATGCGGTTATAGAGTTTTTTTTAGTTCTATGAAACCAATAATTTTACGCAGAGAGATATACGGCTGTTCTGCGGCAACGCGTGGGGACTCATCTAGTATTTAGAAATGGAGGGAGTACTATGTAAAGAGTTAGGTGTCGCACGGTGTCCACAAAATATCGTGATAGTGTGAGGTGGGCCATAGAATGGAGAAAATTGTAATCTAGTAGTAGTACCTCCTTTCGCCGAAAGCGTGGGACATCCAGCAGTCATACCACCTCAGTAATAAAGACCAATGAGCCGTCAAATCACATAGACCCAGCAGTAAGTTGGACGAACGAAGCAACCATCACTCTTGCGCCTGTGAGAGGTCGCGGCCGCTCTGCCCGGGCATGAATGTGGCACCGATTCTTTGGAGCGGTGCTGGCCATTTTGGGCGGGAAGCGCGTGCGGGCAATGGAGGGGCTTTGGGTGGGCCAGGCTGGTTAGGAGCGAGCGTGGCAGTTGTCCTCCTGTCCCTACTGGACACGCCCAGAAACGAGAGGATGCACCGACTCTCGTGGCTAAAATCGTACAGTACACACCATCTCTCTGTAGGAGTAGGTCGATCTGTCACTCTCTCTAACACACACATGTTGTTAAACACACACACACACACACACACACACACACACCTTGGTCCCGTTGCACCTTCTAACATGACTTATTACACCTAGATAGAGGGAGTAGTAAGTACGAGATACGGTGGCACACTGACTTAGGTCGAATACAAGTGCCCAAAATTGTGTACATGTTATAATAAGGATTCACTTAAAATAGTACGTGAGCGAACAGAGGGATCAATTGGACAGTGTTCCCGAGAAGTAGAGAGATGTGTGAGGTAAGATACACCGCTTGCGCTTTTAATTTTTCTTATTAATTTGTTTGTTTCACCCTCACAGGTGGGACCCAATGTACTACGTGGTGAGAGGTAAGGTGACTAAGGCTGCATTATTTCTGCACCACTGTGGATAGTCTTACCACCAAAGCCACATGACACGATTATGATTTAAATCTCAATGACTCCCACACACAAAAAAACACATGGCATGCTTGTCACACGAATGGAGGAATGTATAAAAGGTTATTTTCCTCTCGCTGAACATAATGGGAGGGTTGTGTAGCTGGTTAGCCTGTTCGCTCATCAAACTTGAGGTCTCGGGTTCGATAACTACACTTGAGCATAATTCGTGCTAGGAGGATTCTTTGACTAGTCAAAACGGATGGATACGGAGCTATACGATCTCGTAGTGACTGTATAATCACCTCATCACG
The DNA here is from genome assembly GCF_002162155.2 of Triticum dicoccoides. NCBI lineage: Eukaryota > Viridiplantae > Streptophyta > Magnoliopsida > Poales > Poaceae > Triticum > Triticum dicoccoides. Next base: position 631,079,798 of record NC_041381.1, read on the forward strand.
TATAAGCTGCAGCCTCGGCGCTTGTTTTCTAGGGTTTGCACGCTTCACACACACACACACTCTCTCTCTCTCTCTCTCCAGTATATATATATATATACACGCTGGAGCCTCAGCGCTTGTAGTTGCTCTCTTCACACTCTCTCACCCTCTCCAGATCTAAACAAGACTTCGTTGGCCTCTCTCTCCACTCACTGCTGGTCAAAGAGCCGGCAGGATCCGTCCGTCGGGAAGGGGAGGAGGCTTAACGCTGTCACCATCGGCGAGGGAGAGAGTCCACTACCGGTGCAGCTGTTCACTTTCACCTAGCGGCGGCGCGGGAGGGCCTCCGACCCCTTCTTCTTTGCCGTCGTGCCTCGCCCACCGAACCACGCCCCAAGAGCCTTAAGGTATAATCTACTTATTCCACATGCATTGCTCTAGCTGCATGTATACCATGAATCTAGGACGTGGTTCAAAGAGGAAAGGAGTGGGGGAAAGTAGTGGGAAAAGTTGTATAGCATGAATCTAGGACGTGGTTCAAATAGGAAAGGAAGGGGGAAAGTAGTGGGTAAAGTTGTATAGCATGAATCTAGGACGTGGTTCAAAGAGGAAAGGAATGGGGGAAAGTAGTGGGGAAAATTGTATCGCATAAATCTAGGACGTGGTTCAAAGAGGAAAGGGAGGGGCGAAAGTACTAGTAATGACTGGCTATCCAGCACCTACGTTGGTCGAAAAGGGAAAACAATGACAAACACAGTACGCACATCTGTAACAAACTGATCTTTTGTTTTGGGGGACAAGGCTGTAGAGTTTGAGTAGGACTAGATTTGCTGCGCTCACATAGGGACAGGTGTCTAAAGATAACAAAACTGGGACCAACACAAATATGCTCCTTGGTTGTTTGTTCTTTGTTGCAACATACTGTGCATCACCACAGTACATCAGTAGATGCACATGGTGCTGGTGCATCCACTGTCCCGTGCAACTCTTTAGCTATTGTTAATCTAAGGCCCTGTTTGGTTAAAAACTCCCTAGTCCCTACCTGTTTGGTTCCAGGGACTAAACATGGACTAGAGGTTATTAAATGACATGCTAAAATACCATGTTACCCCTAGTAATGAACTAATAGAGACAAGGTGTGATGCATGGCAGGGGCAACTGTTGGGAAAAGTCCCAAAAAGACTCCCTCGGGGTCTTCTTTCTTTAGTCCCAAATGCCCACTTTTAGTCCCTAAAAGTCCCTCCTGTTTGGCTTAGATGGGACTGACACGGAGTTATTTTAGTCCCTACACCAAAATGTCCCTGTAAACAAACACCCTCTAATAATGCCGCTGGAAAATTGATGCAATGCCACAGTTAAAAGCAAATTACATGTTTAACGAATTTTATTGTTAATATAATCTCTATGTTAATATTAATCGATGCCACCGTTTGAGAAATGCTACTGTCTTGCTTTCTTTCCCATTTAGATAAGGTAGATGCTTCTTTTTTTTGGCTTCTGTGTCATCCACTGTTATTGACCACTAATTGTTTCCTTTGCACCTCTGTGTAAACAGGGTTATCTACTTCACCTCGTTGCCATTGTGACCTTTTGTTGCACTGCACAAAACACTTTTGTTTTAAGAGTGTTTTGTGCAGTTCAACCAAAATGTCACACCGACAACGTTGCTTGATTGCTTGATCTTAGTGGAACTGCACAAGAGGAGATCTTACTTCCTATCCGTTAAGGCGAATTTGGTTCAGATCTTCTTCTTGTGAGTTGTTTGAATTCCGCATCATGAGAGGTCAGTACTAGCCTTCTTTCACATGATTCTGCAGTGTGCATTCATATGTTGTGCTACTTGTATGGTAATGTTGCTTCATTTTAGTGAACTGCACAAATGGAGACAAGACTTCCAATCTGTATGTGCACCGTAATATCCCATTGAGGTAAGATAAGGATATTAATCAACTGTTGGCCTGTATTTTGCCACTTTCATCAGAAAATTAATGTCATTGTTTAGTGCTATACTTGTGCTCCCTAATTGACATGCCAAATCTTACATTGAAGGCAAAGCTTGTCTGTTATTGAACAAAGTGATGAAGAGGAAGAACAAGCGGAAGAAAAACAAAAATCAACTCCCAGTGCTGTAATGAAGAACTAGAACTGTGATGACACAAGTAATGATATAGTTTTGCATCTTTATTTATTGCTATGGCTGGAACGAGCAATTGTTTTGCCACTGATTTGATGCCACTCTTAATGTAATACGTAATTATCTCTACTTGTGCAAGCTGGGATCTTCTTTGAACATACCATATATTTTAGTGGAACTGCACAATAAGATGTTGGAAACATTAAACTAATCGAGGAGTATATAGTAAGCATGGCCACCACAGTAGATAGCAACAGATGGTTCCGGAGAAGTGCTTGATCTGTATGCTCTACATAATAAGCCTCCCAACAAAGGTTGGTACTCGCCCACTGATTTGATCCATATGATTGAGTTTTGTCATCTCTATTGGTGTTGTGCTACTATTTAGATATTGTCATGAAAAAGTGGTATTGTCCTTGAGAAGTGCTTCATCTATGTTGTTTTAAATATTTCCTTTCCTTTTTTTCGAGCAAACAGGGATGCTAGCATTTAGTTGTCCTCTTGTCTTTGCACAACAGGATCATCTTCCTCTGAAGAAGAATATGGAGTACGTGAAGTGACTAGTTCCGATTATGCTAGGATGAAGAAGCCATGTCTATCTTCTCATCAGAAGGAGCAGTTGAAGGATGGTTACATTACTCCCCACAAGACCAAACTAACTTCAGCTCAAAAGGACTGACAAATCTCCATTTTTTTGCTGTGATGCGTGAGTACAATGTTGTTCTAGGATTCTTTCTGGTGAGTTCCATTTTTCTAAAAGTGTGCTCTACATGGACCATGTAGGTGCCTGTTTAAACTATCAATTCATAGTACAATTTGCTTTATACTAATCACTTTTTTGTATTTGTGAAAACAGGGGTGCTCAGCTTGATTTCAATGGGAACTGCACAAAATGTTCATTAATACATTGAATCATTAATTTCCACCACAAGAAAAGAGGTGCCGATAAGTTCAAGGCGTTGCAACATATAAGGGCGAAATCATACAAGCTACGCGCGAATTTGGTTGATTTCGGTGGAACTGTACAAAAAGAACAGCTAGTTTATTTAGCACGAGGTGCCATGTCAATGTCCAAACTGATGGCAAACCCTGCCCATTCCACAATCATAGGCATTTGATATTTTGGAATGGGACAACCTTGTCAAATTTTGCTCATTGATTTTAGCAAGAAGACATGCATTTGATATTTTCGAATGGGACGGCCTTTGCTGTCAGCAGCATCGGTCAATTTTTTCTTTACTCTTTAGTTGTGAAGTAAATATTGCCTCCGACATGTGAGTCGCTGAGATGCATAATCATCGATTGTTTTGAATGTTCTCTATGAATTGCCAGCCCTGTGTGTTTGATTACAATGTACAAAAACGCTAAAAAGCTGCTCAAACTCTTTGTACTCCTTCTGTTCCTTTTTACTTCGCACATTGTGAAAGTGCATACTTTTTTCCATAAGATTGGTCAAAGTAGAGATACTTTGACTGCAGACAAAACTTGTATGCAGACTAGAAAGGACCGGAGGGAGTGCATGTGAAACTGCTACAAACGAGGTGATCGCCCTGGGAATAATGCTAGTACGTATTGTTTTGCATGTTCATCCAATGCCAGTGATACAGGAATTCGAACTAATCGAAATAAATTCATTCATACATGGTTGGATTTCATATAAACATGTCAGATTTCATTACATGTCATACATTCTTCAACTAAAAAGGGGTGTGCTGGAGGTATAATTAATTAACCGAAGCTACCCACCTGTGTCCCGCTGAGCCGAACAAAAGCTTCAGTGACTTAACTGCAGGTGCAGTTGGGTAACTGACATGTGGCCTGTTGGGCCCACGTGTCAGTCAGCCAACTGCACCAGCTGTCGGTGTCAAAACCGGCGGATCTCGGGTAGGGGGTCCCGAACTGTGCGTCTAGGCGGATGGTAACAGGAGACGAGGGACACGACGTTTTTACCCAGGTTCGGGCCCTCTTGATGGAGGTAAAACCCTATGTCCTACTTGATTAATATTGATGATGTGGGTTACAAGAGTAGATCTACCACGAGATCAAGGAGGCTAAACCCTAGAAGCTAGCCTATGGTATGATTGTTGTTCGTCCTATGGACTAAGGCCATCCGGTTTATATAAACACCGGAGAGGGCTAGGGTTACACAGAGTCGGTTACAATAGTAGGAGATCTACATATCCGTATCGCCAAGCTTGCCTTCCACGCCAGGGAAAGTCCCATCCGGACACAGGACGAAGTCTTCAATCTTGTATCTTCATAGTCTGGGAGTCCGGCCGATGATGATAGTTCAGCTATCCGGACACCCCCTAGTCTGGGACTCCCTCAGTAGCCCCTGAACCAGGCTTCAATGACGACGAGTCCGGCGCGCATATTGTCTTCGGCATTGCAGGGCGGGTTCCTCCTCCGAATAATTTATAGAAGATTGTGAACACCAGGATAGTGTCCGCCTCTGCAAAATAAATTCCACATACAACCGTAGAGAGAATAATATTACACAAGTTCAATCTGCTGACGTATTTTGTGGCGTAATGTCGCACCACTACCAAGCCCTCGAATTGTTTTTATTGTTCCATCTCAGCGCGTTTAGCGAGGCGGTTTCCTTGGCACGTCTTGTCGAAGCAGAGATCGTGTTCCCCTTATTCCCGGATTCCCATCAATACGGACGTGGGCAACCCAACCGCGCCATCAATCGTGACGCTTGGGGGATAAGCGAGTTTTACCAGGCCGGTGGGGACGCGTGTTTCTGTCCGCCCATATAAGGGGATAAAGATCCAACCTTTTTACCTGCGCCTTCTTCCTCCTTGGCTTATCCATCTCTGCGAACTCGAGCTCTAGCGCCCAAGCCCGCACATCTCACCTCAACCCTCTCCAAACATGTCCGGAGCGGGAGGCAAGTGGATGGCCTCCTCTGTCACGGAGGGGCATATCCAGAAGCTGCGCAGCGCCGGATACTTGTCCAGCAACATCGCGCATCGGCTCTCCGACAAGGGAGAGCTCATCCCCACCCCTAGGCCCCATGAGAGGGTAGTATTCCTTCCCCATTTCCTCCGCGGACTGGGCTTCCCACTTCATCCCTTTGTCCGGGGGCTCATGTTCTACTACGGCCTAGATTTCCATGATCTGGCCCCGAATTTTATCCTCAACATCTTGGCATTTATCGTCGTGTGCGAGGCCTTCCTCTGCATCCAGCCCCACTTCGGCTTGTGGCTCAAGACCTTCAGTGTCAAGCCGAAGGTTGTGAAGGGCAGCCAAGCGGAGTGCGGAGGCGCCATGGTGGGCAGGATGTCCCACGTTACGTGGCTGGAGGGTACTTTCATGGAAACCATTAAGGGGTGGCAATCGGGTGGTTTTACATCACCGAGCCACATGACCCTGATTGGGCAGCGGCCCCCGAATTCAGATCCGGCATCCCCACACGGCTCACCTCTTGGAAAGAGAGCGGCCGGATCTGGGGGGATTCGGAGGAGCTAACCGGACTCCAAGCCTGTATCCAGAAGCTGGTGGACAAGAAGCTCAAGCTTGTCAACGTAGTCCAGGTCATGCTTATCCGCCGGATTCTCCCGTGCCAACGACGGGGCTTTAACATGTGGGAGTTCGATCCGGCGCAGCACCAGACTTTGAATGGGCTCTTCGACACTACGTACGAAGAGGTCTGGAAGGTGCTATTCAAGGGCGCCGAGGCTCCCGCATCCGCTACCGAAGATCGCGGATTCAGCTCGCAGCGTCCAGCCGACGAGGTAAGTGATATTGCCCTTTACGGGACGCTTGTTATTCATAGTTTGACTCTATGCGGGATCTAAACTCCCTTTCCTTTGACAGGACTGGCTGAAGAAGGCCGCACAGGCTATCTGTCCGGCCCATTGCCAGAGGACCCAGCTGACGCCCGCCTAACGGGGCTGCTGGCTCCGGCACCCCATGTGGTGCCGGAGAAGAAGGCCAAGAAGAAGGCCACGGGGACTCGGAGGAGTTCCCGTTTTCAGGTGCTATCAGACGATGAATCCGAGGCCGACTCCTCCCACCAAGGCGAGGAGAAGAAGAAAGCCTCTCCCCCAGTGGGGGGAGGGAAGAAAAGGAAGGCCTCCCCAACAAGGGAGGCCGAAGGGTCCAAGAGGGGAAAAACTCTTCCCTCGGACTGTTCCGCAAATGCCAGTGACGACGACGAGGACTGGCCTCCAAGGGCCAAGCCTCTTGCGAGATCGTAAGTATCCGGACTCCCGAATAACTTCAAGGTTTTCGTTTTCCGCCACATTATGTCTTTCTAATGCCGCATACAACCCTGCAGTCCGCCTAAGGATGATCTCCCCACTTCGTCGAGCGGGTCCTTAGGGGCATCGGATATGGATTCTCTTTCGACTGCCTCCACCCCCCGTGATGCAGACAATGCCGAGGTGGGATCCCAGGAAGGGACCCACCAGGAGGAGAGGGCCCCGGAGGTGTCGCAGGACAACCTCCCGGACTTTGCACCGGACTCAGCCCCGGAACCCATAGTGGCTCAGGAGTCCGGCGGGCAACCCCTTCGTAAGAAGGGCAAGACCGCGATGCCGGCTGCCTCCGTCCAACCGGAGGTGCCAGATAATTTGCTAGAGGCGCTCAATAGCGCCTCTATTGAAGAGGAACACCGCACTGTTATGAGTGCGGTGACTCAGAAAGTTCAGCTCGCCAAGAACGGGCTGACCGAAGCCTGCAGCAGCCTTCTAACAGGCTTTGAGGTAAGAATTATATGTAAAATGGTACCGCATAGACAGTAGCCCGTGATGCTCGGTTCGGTGTTCGGAAAGAAAAGCCGGACTAAGGATCTTTAGAAAGATAAACACAGGAGTCATGAAAATATGTCAATATGGGATTGCAGGCTGTGCTGCTGTAACGCCCTCGATGCGGCTATAGCTCCCACGTGTCGAGGCACGACTTAGAGGCATAACCGCATTGAAAGCAATGTTGCAAGTCAGGCAATCATTACAACATCCCATGTAATATATAATAAAAGGGGGAGATAACATAGTTGGCTTACACTCGCCACGTCACATCAGAGTACATAAATAACATCCATCATACAAATCACTCATGGCCCGACTACGGTGCCAAAATAGAAAAGACCCCCAACATGCGACAAGGCCCTGAATCGATAACCCCAACTAGGCACCACTACTGATCATCCGGAAAAGACACGTAGTATCGCTGAGAGTCCTCGTCGAACTCCCACTTGAGCTCGTAATCGTCAACTGGAGCAGAAACACCTGGACCTGCATCTGGAGTTGTAGTATCTGTGAGCCACACGGACTCAGCAATCTCACACCCACGCGATCAAGACTATTTAAGCTTATAGGACAGGTACGGCAATATAAGTGGAGCTGCAGCAAGCGACTAGCATATATGGTGGCTAACTTATACGCAAATGAGAGCGAGAAGAGAAGGCGAAGCACGAGCGAGAAGCTGAAGGAACATCCTGCACAAGCATAACTCCAACACCGTGTCCACTTCCCGAACTCCGCCGAGAAGGGGCCATCACGGTAACACACACGGTTGATTCATTTTAATTAAGTTTAGTTCAAGTAATCTACAACCGAACATTAACAAATTCCCATCTGCCCATAACCGCGGGCACGGCTTTCGAAAGATCAATCCCTGCAGGGGGGTCCCAACTTAGCCCATAACAAGCTCTCACGGTCAACGAAGGAATAGACCTCCACCCAAGACACACCGATCAGACTCGGTATCTTGGTACAACAAGATGATTCGACAGGTTAAAACAAGTCCAGCAACACCGCCCGAATGTGCCGACAAATCCCGATAGGAGCTGCACATATCTCTTTCTCAGGGCACACTCAGATGAGCAATCCGTACAACTAAAACCAACCCTTGAGTTTCCCCGAGGTGGCGCTGCACAGGGCTCTAGTTCGGACCAACACTCAGAGGAGCACTGGCCCGTGGGGGGCTAAAATAAAGATGACCCTCGGGCTCCGGAAACCCAAGGGAAAAAGGGGGTTAGGCGGAAAATGATAAAACCAATGTTGGGCATTGCTGGAGAAGCTTTAATCAAGGCGAACTATCAAGGGGTTCCCATTATAGCCCAACCGCGTAAGGGACGCAACAATCCGGGAACATAACACCGATATGACGGAAACTAGGGCGGCAAGAGTGGAACAAAACACTAGGCGAGAGGCCGAGCCTTCCACCCTTTACCAAGTATATAGATGCATTAAGATAACATAGCAATATAATGATATCCCAACAAGTAAATGAATGTTCCAACAAGGAACGGCTCCAACCTTCACCTGCAGCTAACAACGCTATAAGAAGGGCTGAGCAAAGCGGTAACATAGCCAATCAACGGTTTGCTAGGACAATGGTGGGTTAGAGGTTCAATCATGCAATTGGGAGGCTGACAAGCAAATGGTAGGCATCATAGCAGTGGCAAAGCAAAAGAGCGAGCAAACTAGCATAGCAAAGATAGTAGTGATTTCGAGGGTATGATCATCTTGCCTGCACAGTTGTCAGAGTTGACTGGATCCTCACAAGCAAACTCAACAGGCTCCTCGGTAGCGAACTCGTCTCTCGGCTCTACCCAACAAGACAAACAAGCAACAAGGATACAATCAACCACGGGCAAGACCAAGCAATATGATGAAATGACGATATGCTATGCGGGATGCGATGCGGGATGCAAAATGCAAGATATGACAGGAAATGCATGAACCTGGCATCAATTTGGAAAACCAAGTGTGCCATTGGATAGAGGGGATGAAATCGCTTGAAAACGATATAAAGATCATTGGAATCGGAGCTACGGTTTGGAAATGGCGAGCGTTTTACGAAACGAACCGATCTGCGAGATACAGCAAGTAGGCTCTTAAATGCAACGAAATGAACATGCTACAGTCACCAAACATGAAAACAAAATGCATGGCAGTGATGTACACAAGATGGTTAACAAAACACTAGCACTGAGCCATAAGCAAATTCATCCATTAAGAGGTTCAAACAAGCATGGAAAAAAATGAATATGCAAAACAGATTCCAGACTTGGTGAAATTAACACTAGTCTGAAATTTCAGATCACGATGCTCTCTTCGGAGCAGCAAAACAACATGATAGATGACCTGAACATGACAAGTAAGAACATGGCATGGAGCTACTCAACAAGCTTAACAAAACACCCAAAGTGACCTGGGGCCAAAAGGGATCACAAAATATATTAACGGGCACACGAACATAGCTAAAACACAATCAGTTTTCAGACTTAGTGAAAACTGAGACATGCAGAAATTTAACTCGCGAAGGCATGTAAACGAGCTCGATGCACTCACTACGGTGCAAGTCATGGCAAGGAAAGCATATAGCCAGCAAGAAGGCACAATGTGCTAGCTACACATGGCAAGAACAAAGGCATAGCATGCATGGAACACTAACGGTAGCATCGGCAAAATCGCAAACAAGTTGACGATCTGCCTAGATTAACAACGAAGCAAAAGTTGAGCTCGATTGAGTCAACCTAGAGCACTCCACATATGCAAACAAAGACATGGATGGATAGAGTATAACATAAATATCAAAACTCCCTTACTGATCATCCTCAAAAGAGGCACGGATCACTAGGAAACAAGCTGGACATATAGCATCATGAACTAAAATATCCCAGACTTCGTGAAAATCACAGTCCCTGAAATCAGCAATCTCAGGTACCTCTCTTCGCAAGCTTGCACAAGACAACACACACATCCTAAAAATGCATGGGTGGCACCTCTGGAAAGAAGACAAAATGCTTAACAATTCATCCCAAAGGGGCATAGGCATATCATGTACGAATTAAACATGGCAAAAATGACAAAAGTGCATGATGAACTAACGGATCTGCAATTTAACTCACGAAGCCTCTTTATAACAGCATTTTGGGCATCAAGATGACCTCAAATGCAAATGATGCAATGGAATGAAATGATGTACATGTCGAGGCGAAGATTTTGATATATCATATGCCCAAAACGGAGCTATGGTTGCGGAGATACAAGCAGTCAAACATAGCATGAAAAACTAGGGTTAGGGGGAGAGAAGTCAACCGAAACGACCCAGATCCAGATCTGGCGCGGTTTACGGAGTTCGCCAGAAACACTGTAGCTGCTCGCCGGAGTTGCGCCGGAGAGGCCCAGGAGCTCGCCGGAGCTCGGGGAAGAGGCCGGGGAGGTCGGGGTCGCCGGATCCGGCACTCCCGCGGCCGGATCTGGCCGGAGAC
>NC_041381.1:631090626-631118953 GCF_002162155.2 Triticum dicoccoides
GCGACTGCGGCGATGTGGACGCCCGCCCGGGACACGTGGCGCGGCGGTGTTGGCTGAGGCGGGCGGCTGGGTGGAGCGGACGCTGTCCGGCGCGGGCCGGACACGTCCGTCGGCGGCGGAGGAAGGAGATCTGTTTTTTTTAGGAGGAGGACGGGGAAGAAGACGAGATCCGAAATGGGGGGTGTTTAAATAGGCATAAGTGGGGCTAGGAGAGTCCAAATGAGGTGCGGTTTTAGCCCACGCGATCGTGATCGAACGCTCTAGGACATGGAGCAGAGTTTTGGTGGGTTTTGGGACAATTTTTGGGGGGTGTTGGGCTGCAACACACACGAGGCCTTTTCGGTCCCTCGGTTAACCGTTGGAGTATCAAACGAAGTCCAAATGATACGAAACTTGACAGGCGGTCTACCGGTAGTAAACCAAGGCCGCATGACAAGTCTCGGTCCAATCCGGAAATGTTTGAACCCCACACACGAAAGAAGACTAGAAATGACCACCGGAGGAGAACGAAGTGCCGGAATGCAAAACGGACAACGGGGGAAATGCTTGAATGCATGAGATGAACATGTATGCAAATGCAATGCACGAGATGACATGATAAGAGATGCACGAAAAAGAAAAACAACACACGGAGACAAAGACCCGAACCCGAGAAATAAATATAACTTAGCGCCGGAGACGGCAAGAGTTGGATACAAATATGGAAATTATATCTGGGGCGTTACAACACTCCACCACTACGAAAAGATCTCGTCCCGAGATCTAGGACTGAAAGAACTCCGGGTACTCAGAACGGAGGTGATCCTCGCGTTCCCAGGTAGCTTCACGGTCGGAATGGTGAGACCACTTGACTTTGAGAAATTTAATTGACTTGTTGCGAGTCTTGCGTTCAGTCTCTTCAAGAATAGCAACTGGGTGCTCACGATAGGAGAGATCTTCTTGGAGCTCAATGTCCTCGAAGTTGACGGTGCGGTCAGGAGTCTTGAAGCACTTACGAAGTTGAGAGACATGGAACACATCATGAACATTTGCAAAGTTTGAAGGAAGCTCAAGTTGATAGGCGAGGTCGCCTCTCTTGCTGACAATCTTGAAAGGTCCCACGTATCTAGGGGCAAGCTTCCCTTTGATACCGAAGCGACGAGTACCTTTCATGGGAGAGACGCGGAGGTAAACATGATCTCCGATCTCGAAAGCCAAATCACGGTGCTTACTATCATAGTAGCTCTTCTGGCGGGATTGGGCTGCTTTGAGGTTATCACGAATGACTTTGCACATTTCTTCTGCTTCTGTGATTAAGTCATTGCCCAGCAGCTGACGTTCACCGGTTTCAGACCAGTTGAGAGGGGTACGGCACTTCCTGCCATATAGAATTTCAAATGGGGCCTTGCCCGAACTTGCTTGAAAGCTGTTGTTGTATGAGAATTCAGCATAAGGAAGAAAGTCCTCCCACTTCATGCCGAAAGAAATCACACAAGCCCTGAGCATGTCTTCGAGAATCTGGTTGACACGCTCGACTTGACCGCTCGTTTGAGGATGGAAAGCTGTGCTGAAGCGGATGTTGGTGCCCATGGCCTTCTGAAAAAAATCCCAAAACTTGGAGGTAAAGATGCTGCCACGGTCTGAAGATATCACTTGAGGAATACCGTGCAGAGAGACAATGCGAGAGGTATAGAGTTCCGACAATTGAGCTGCAGTGATCGACTCTTTGATAGGCAGAAAGTGAGCCACTTTGGTGAGCTTGTCGATGACAACAAATATAGCATCATTGCCACGCTTGGACTTTGGAAACCCAGTCATGAAGTCCATTTCAATGTGGTCAAACTTCCATTCTGGAATGGCAAGAGGTTGGAGGAGACCAGCTGGCCTTTGGTGTTCTGCCTTCACTCTTCTGCAGACATCACATTCATTCACGAATTGAGCGATCTCGCGCTTCATTCGAGTCCACCAATAAGCTTGCTTGAGATCCTGATACATCTTCGTACTACCAGGGTGGATGGAGAGGAGAGAGTTGTGAGCCTCGTTCAGGATCACCTTACGAAGTTCACCTTTGGGCACAACAATTCGATCCTCGAAGAAGAGAGTGTCCTTGTCATCAAGTCGGTAGCACTTGTACTTGGACTGACTCTTTGCAATACCAATCTTCACCTTCTTCACCATATCATCAAGAAGCTGGGCTTGGCGAATCTGGTCTTCTAAGGTAGGAGAGACTTGAAGGTTGGCGAGGAAACCTTGAGGAACAATTTGCAGATTAAGTTTGCAGAAAGCTTCACAAAGCTCGGGTTGATAAGGCTTAAGAATCAGACTGTTGCAATATGCTTTCCTGCTCAAAGCGTCAGCAATCACATTGGCCTTGCCTGGAGTATACTCAATACTCGGATTGTACTCTTGAATCATTTCGACCCATCGAGTCTGCCTGAGGTTGAGATTAGGCTGGGTGAAGATGTACTTGAGACTCTTGTGATCAGTGAAAATGTCCACTTTTCTTCCCAATAGAAGATGTCTCCAAGTCAACAAAGCGTGCACAACTGCCGCCAACTCGAGATCATGAGTGGGGTAGTTCTTCTTATTAGGTTTCAACTGGCGAGAGGTATAAGCAACAACTTTCTTCTCTTGCATCAGTACAGCACCGAGACCTTGGAGAGAGGCATCACAAAAGACCTCGTACAGCTTGGTTTCATCAGGCGGAGTCAGAACTGGAGCAGTGATCAACTTCTCTTTCAAAGTGTTGAAAGCAATATCACACTCCGGAGACCAAACGTACTTGACGTGCTTCTGAAGAAGATTTGAGAGAGGCTTGGCGATCTTAGAAAAGTTTTCAACGAATCTTCTGCAATAGCTTGCGAGACCGAGGAAACTGCGGAGTTGCTTCACGTTCTGAGGAGGTTCCCAATTCACAATTGCGGACACCTTCTCAGGATTCACGGAAATGCCCTTGGCAGAGATGATATGACCAAGATAAAGAACTTCATTGAGCCAAAATTCACACTTGGAGAACTTGGCGTAGAACTGATGTTCCCTGAGCTTGTCAAGAACCAAACGCAAGTGCTTGGCATGATCTTCCTTGTTCTTGGAGAAAACCAGAATGTCGTCGAGATAGACCAAAACGAAGTCATTGGTGTAGGGGATGAAGATGAAGTTCATCATGCGAGAGAACGTCGGAGGAGCGTTGGCGAGGCCAAAAGACATGACGGTGTATTCATATGAACCAAAGCTTGTTCTGAACGCCGTCTTGGGAATATCTTGCTCACGAATACGAATCTGATGATAACCCATACGGAGATCAAGCTTGGAGAATACTTGAGCACCCTTGAGTTGTTCGAATAGCTCATTGATGTTGGGAAGTGGGTATTTGTTCTTGATGGTCTTCTTGTTCACTGGACGGTAGTCAACACAAAGTCGACTCGATCCATCCTTCTTCTTCACAAAAAGAACTCCACAACCCCACGGAGAAGTACTAGGCCGGATGAGACCCAATCTTTCTTGCTCATCGAGTTGTTTCTTCAACTCCTTCAACTCTTCGGGTCCGAGCTTGTAAGGACGTTTGCACACAGGTTCCGTGCCAGGCTCAAGTTCAATAACGAATTCAACTGGCCGGTGCGGAGGCATTCCTGGGAGCTCTTCTGGAAAAACGTCTTGATACTCACAAACAACCGGAATCTGCAAAATAGCATCCAATTCACCCTTCTCATTGAGAGAAAACAACCGGATGGTATTATCCCGAGCAGCAAAGACAATTACATCCTCAGACGAATGAGTCAGTTGAATCTGCCTGGCTGCACAATCAAGCTGAGCTTTATGCTTAGAGAGCCAGTCCATCCCAAGAATAAGATCAATGTCAGAATTGCCAAGAACCACCGGAGAAGAGAGAAACTTGCAGTCGCCCAAAGTGATTGTAACATCCGGAACACACACTCGAGATGTCAAGAGGCTGGCCGGAGAGTCAATAGACAACGGTCTCGGCAACATTTGAGTAACAAAATCATGCTTGGAAGCAAAAGGTCTCGAGATGAAACAATGCGATGCACCAGTGTCAAAAAGAACTTTTGCAAGAATATCATTAACAGGAAGGTTACCCATGATCACATCTGAAGAATCCTCTGCCTGAGCTGCATTCACCATATTGACCTTGGCATGCTTGGGATTGTGCTTGACCACAGCTGTACTTGCCGATCTGACAGGAGGAGGAGGAGGAAGACGCCTCTGGTTGGTACACTTGTTGGCATAGTGACCCTTCTGTTGGCACTTGTTGCACGTGACCTCTGAAAGCGGACGGTGATACGGAGCACTCGGTCTTGGTGCTTGAGACGAAGACTTGTTCTGAAAGCCTGGGTTGGGTGGGTGGGAGAAACCACTGCCACCTTTGCTCTTCTGCTGATACGGCTGACAGAACGGAGGAGGAGGAAGCCAATACTTCTGCTGCTTGACCACTTGAGTAGAGGAAGACGGAGTAACATCTCTGGCACGCTTCCTGGAAGCATCACACCTCATCTGAGCAGCCTCTTGCTTCAGTGCCATGTTGTAGAACTCATCGTATCTCAACGGCTCAAAGAGGACAAGAGCGAGCTGAATTTCCTCATGAAGACCACCCCTGAACTGATAGATCATGCTCTTCTCATCAGGAACATCCTGCTTGGCAAAACGGGCAAGCTTCTGGAACAACTTGTTGTAGTCATAGACAGACAAAGAGCCTTGCTTCAGATTGCGGAATTCCTGACGCTTACTTTCAACCACACTTTGAGGAATGTGATGAGCGCGGAAATCTTGACAGAAATCATCCAAGTGATCAAACGTCCACCTCTGGAATCCTTGTACTGCTAGAACCACTCTGCAGCCTGATCTTTGAGCTGGAAAGAAGCGAACTTGACGAAATCTTCAGGCCTGACGTTGCTGCAT
Organism: Triticum dicoccoides; assembly: GCF_002162155.2. NCBI lineage: Eukaryota > Viridiplantae > Streptophyta > Magnoliopsida > Poales > Poaceae > Triticum > Triticum dicoccoides. Next base: position 631,095,520 of record NC_041381.1, read on the forward strand.
TCAAAATGCTTGCCCAGATCCACTAGCCAATCGTCAGCATCGGTAGCCTCAACACAACCGCTGAACGTCTTTGGGCCATTCGCGAGGAACTGGTTCAGTGTAGCAAAATGGTGCTGATTGTTTCCTTGATTCCCTTGACTGCCTTGATTCCGCTCTTGGAGGATTTGCATGATCAACTGTGTATTTGCATTAGTAGCGGCCATCACAGCTTGCCATGCTTCCGTAGGAGGCGGAGGTGGAGGCGGATCAGGATTCGGAGTCGTGCGCATTGGAGGAGCCATCCTGAAGAGGTTGACCACCATTAGCACATTGATAGACAACAATATAGAAGTTGAATCCAACGGAATGAAAATGCAACATAAAGTCTTCACATCCGAACAAAATGAACGAATGCATTCCTCTTCAAATGGTCACATATCCATAAATTGAGAAGCCACGTAAAATTAAGGTAGAGAAATAATTCAACAAGGTACGGATCAAGAACGAATAATCGGTAAGAAATCCCAATCTCAAACCAATATCCGTGGAAGAAGAACTAGAGCTACTAGAATTCCCACCTATGAAACTCCCGAACCTTTCCGGTTATGCAATCAGGTGTTGGGGATACAGGGGAAGCATAATATCTCACCCAAACTAGCAAATCCTACATCCAGCTGTATCCATCCTTCAACACATAACCAAGAAAACTTCAGAAACCATCTACCTCAACCTTCGAAAAGCATCCGTTATACAAGTTATGGCGATACTCCCGAACTCCCGCCCCAGTACTAGGTGGCGTCGAGGTTATCTCACCAACGAACTGCATAAAAGAGATTTCCGATGTCGCACACATATCTCAAGTATACCAGAATTGCAACGATAAAATTGTGACGACAACACCTCGGAGCTCAACTCCCCGGGACACTGCCACAACCCCTAAAGATAGGAGGCACCAAGAACAATGTTCTCGTCACAAAACCATCGGAACAAAACCAAGATACTCGCGTGATCCTAAAAAAAATTTAGTGAAATTTGAGAAGAGAAGAGTCAAAACTCTACGTCAGGATGCCTTACCAGAGCGATGAGGAGACTGGGAAGTAAAAAGAATTCCTAAGCTCTCCGATATATAATTCCTAAGGACTCAAAACATTTTTTTTCTAGACACAACTCGGCTGCTAAAAACGATCAAGCAATGGGGGCTCCTAAGGTCGGGGAAGGCTCTGATTACCAACTTGTAATGCCCTCGATGCGGCTATAGCTCCCACGTGTCGAGGCACGACTTAGAGGCATAACCGCATTGAAAGCAATGTCGCAAGTCAGGCAATCATTACAACATCCCATGTAATATATAATAAAAGGGGGAGATAACATAGTTGGCTTACACTCGCCACGTCACATCAGAGTACATAAATAACATCCATCATACAAATCACTCATGGCCCGACTACGGTGCCAAAATAGAAAAGACCCCCAACATGCGACAAGGCCCTGAATCGATAACCCCAACTAGGCACCACTACTGATCATCCGGAAAAGACACGTAGTATCGCTGAGAGTCCTCGTCGAACTCCCACTTGAGCTCGTAATCGTCAACTGGAGCAGAAACACCTGGACCTGCATCTGGAGTTGTAGTATCTGTGAGCCGCAGGGACTCAGCAATCTCACACCCACGCGATCAAGACTATTTAAGCTTATAGGACAGGTATGGCAATATAAGTGGAGCTGCAGCAAGCGACTAGCATATATGGTGGCTAACTTATACGCAAATGAGAGCGAGAAGAGAAGGCGAAGCACGAGCGAGAAGCTGAAGGAACATCCTGCGCAAGCATAACTCCAACACCGTGTCCACTTCCCGAACTCCGCCGAGAAGGGGCCATCACGGTAACACACACGGTTGATTCATTTTAATTAAGTTTAGTTCAAGTAATCTACAACCGGACATTAACAAATTCCCATCTGCCCATAACCGCGGGCACGGCTTTCGAAAGATCAATCCCTGCAGGGGGGTCCCAACTTAGCCCATAACAAGCTCTCACGGTCAACGAAGGAATAGACCTCCACCCAAGACACACTGATCAGACTCGGTATCTTGGTACAACAAGATGATTCGACAGGTTAAAACAAGTCCAGCAACACCGCCCGAATGTGCCGACAAATCCCGATAGGAGCTGCACATATCTCTTTCTCAGGGCACACTCAGATGAGCAATCCGTACAACTAAAACCAACCCTTGAGTTTCCCCGAGGTGGCGCTGCACAGGGCTCTAGTTCGGACCAACACTCAGAGGAGCACTGGCCCGTGGGGGGCTAAAATAAAGATGACCCTCGGGCTCCGGAAACCCAAGGGAAAAAGGGGGGGTAGGCGGCAAATGATAAAACCAATGTTGGGCATTGCTGGAGAAGCTTTAATCAAGGCGAACTATCAAGGGGTTCCCATTATAGCCCAACCGCGTAAGGGACGCAACAATCCGGGAACATAACACCGATATGACGGAAACTAGGGCGGCAAGAGTGGAACAAAACACTAGGCGAGAGGCCGAGCCTTCCACCCTTTACCAAGTATATAGATGCATTAAGATAACATAGCAATATAATGATATCCCAACAAGTAAATGAATGTTCCAACAAGGAACGGCTCCAACCTTCACCTGCAGCTAACAACGCTATAAGAAGGGCTGAGCAAAGCGGTAACATAGCCAATCAACGGTTTGCTAGGACAATGGTGGGTTAGAGGTTCAATCATGCAATTGGGAGGCTGACAAGCAAATGGTAGGCATCGTAGCAGTGGCAAAGCAAAAGAGCGAGCAAACTAGCATAGCAAAGATAGTAGTGATTTCGAGGGTATGATCATCTTGCCTGCACAGTTGTCAGAGTTGACTGGATCCTCACAAGCAAACTCAACGGGCTCCTCGGTAGCGAACTCGTCTCCCGGCTCTACCCAACAAGACAAACAAGCAACAAGGATACAATCAACCACGGGCAAGACCAAGCAATATGATGAAATGACGATATGCTATGCGGGATGCGATGCGGGATGCAAAATGCAAGATATGACAGGAAATGGATGAACCTGGCATCAACTTGGAAAACCAAGTGTGCCACTGGATAGAGGGGATGAAATCGCTTGAAAACGATATAAAGATCATTGGAATCGGAGCTACGGTTTGGAAATGGCGAGCGTTTTACGAAACGAACCGATCTGCGAGATACAGCAAGTAGGCTCCTAAATGCAACGAAATGAACATGCTACAGTCACCAAACATGAAAACAAAATACATGGCAGTGATGTACACAAGATGGTTAACAAAACACTAGCACTGAGCCATAGGCAAATTCATCCATTAAGAGGTTCAAACAAGCATGGAAAAAAAATGAATATGCAAAACAGATTCCAGACTTAGTTAAATTAACACTAGTCTGAAATTTCAGATCACGATGCTCTCTTCGGAGCAGCAAAACAACATGATAGATGACCTGAGCATGACAAGTAAGAACATGGCATGGAGCTACTCAACAAGCTTAACAAAACACCCAAAGTGACCTGGGGCCAAAAGGGATCACAAAATATATTAACGGGCACACGAACATAGCTAAAACACAATCAGTTTTCAGACTTAGTGAAAACTGAGACATGCAGAAATTTAACTCGCGAAGGCATGTAAACGAGCTCGATGCACTCACTACGGTGCAAGTCATGGCAAGGAAAGCATATAGCCAGCAAGAAGGCACAATGTGCTAGCTACACATGGCAAGAACAAAGGCATAGCATGCATGGAACACTAACGGTAGCATCGGCAAAATCGCAAACAAGTTCACGATCTGCCTAGATTAACAACGAAGCAAAAGTTGAGCTCGATTGAGTCAACCTAGAGCACTCCACATATGCAAACAAAGACATGGATGGATAGAGCATAACATAAATATCAAAACTCCCTTACTGATCATCCTCAAAAGAGGCACGGATCACTAGGAAACAAGCTGGACATATAGCATCATGAACTAAAATATCCCAGACTTAGTGAAAATCACTAAGTCCCTGAAATCAGCAATCTCAGGTACCTCTCTTCGCAAGCTTGCACAAGACAACACACACATCCTAAAAATGCATGGGTGGCACCTCTGGAAAGAAGACAAAATGCTTAACAATTCATCCCAAAGGGGCATAGGCATATCATGCACGAATTAAACATGGAAAAAATGACAAAAGTGCATGATGAACTAACGGATCTGCAATTTAACTCACGAAGCCTCTTTATAACAGCATTTTGGGCATCAAGATGACCTCAAATGCAAATGATGCAATGGAATGAAATGATGTACATGTCGAGGCGAAGATTTTGATATATCGTATGCCCAAAACGGAGCTACGGTTGCGGAGATACAAGCAGTCAAACATAGCACGAAAAACTAGGGTTAGGGGGAGAGAAGTCAACCGAAACGACCCAGATCCAGATCTGGCGCGGTTTACGGAGTTCGCCGGAAACACTGTAGCTGCTCGCCGGAGTTGCGCCGGAGAGGCCCAGGAGCTCGCCGGAGCTCGGGGAAGAGGCCGGGGAGGTCGGGGTCGCCGGATCCGGCACTCCCAAGGCCGGATCTGGCCGGAGACGCGGCGAGGAGGCGGCGGCCGGTCGGGGGGCGGCGGCCGGAGCGCGGCGGCGATGGGGCGCCGGCGACGCAGGTGGCGGTGGCCCGGCGATGAGGGAGAAGAAGCGGGGCGCGGCGGAGGGAGTGGCCCGGTCGGACGAGGAGGCGGGCTCCCCGCGAGCTCGGGCGAGCCGGCGCGACTGCGGCGATGTGGGCGCCCGCCCGGGACACATGGCGCGGCGGTGTTGGCTGAGGCGGGCGGCTGGGTGGAGCGGACGCTGTCCGGCGCGGGCCGGACACGTCCGTCGGCGGCGGAGGAAGGAGATCTGTTTTTTTTTAGGAGGACGGGGAGGAAGACGAGATCCGAAATGGGGGGTGTTTAAATAGGCATAAGTGGGGCTAGGAGAGTCCAAATGAGGTGCGGTTTTCGCCCACGCGATCGTGATCGAACGCTCTAGGACATGGAGCAGAGTTTTGGTGGGTTTTGGGACAATTTTTGGGGGGTGTTGGGCTGCAACACACACGAGGCCTTTTCGGTCCCTCGGTTAACCGTTGGAGTATCAAACGAAGTCCAAATGATACGAAACTTGACAGGCGGTCTACCGGTAGTAAACCAAGGCCGCATGACAAGTCTCGGTCCAATCCGGAAATGTTTGAACCCCACACACGAAAGAAGACTAGAAATGACCACCGGAGGAGAACGAAGTGTCGGAATGCAAAACGGACAACGGGGAAAATGCTCGAATGCATGAGATGAACATGTATGCAAATGCAATGCACGAGATAACATGATAAGAGATGCATGAAAAAGAAAAACAACAACGGAGACAAAGACCCGAACCCGAGAAATAAATATAACTTAGCGCCGGAGACGGCAAGAGTTGGATACAAATATGGAAATTATATCTGGGGCGTTACAGCTGCTGACCTCTGCCACACTGACTGTGGAGGTCAATACTTTGAAGGAAAACCTCGAGCGGTCCGTGAACGAGCTCGGCCATGCCAAGAAGCAGCTCGAGGAAAAAGAAGGTGAGTAATACCTTATGAAAATTGTACCTTACAGAAAAGGATTTGGTTGCAAGAAAAATGACAAGGATAACTGGGGTATTGCAGGGGCCACTAACGAGGTGGCGACCCTGAATGAGGCGGTGGTCGCGGCCGAACGCAATGCGGCTGCGGAGCGCACTGAGCGAGAGAAACAGGAGGCGCAAGTGGCGGAGGTACAGCAAGAGCTCCAGGATCTCGTGAGGAAACATGAGAGCCTGGAGCGTGACTCGAAGACTCGAGAGTCTGAGCTTGCAATGGCTCTTGAGAGTGCCAAAGCCGCTAAGGCCGAACCCTACAAAGCCCTCCAGGAGATAGAGGCGGTGAAGAAAATAGCAGCGGGTAAGGCATTTTTCATGCAAAGTAAGCATGTGAGTGTTAATTACCTGTTGCTTACCCGAATTCGGAGCTCTCCAGGAGCGTTCGCAGATCTTCCCCGCAGCGTGTCCGATGCTGCCGCATTCTACCGGGCTGAGGAGGGGAGCTCAACGGAGAAGGTCTTCTGGTCTCAGTATGCTGAGGCCGGACATCCGGTGCCCCTGAGCGACCAGCTGAAGCAGCTAGTCGAGCTCCACAAGGCGGCCGAACAGGCCATGAAGGGCCTCATAGTTCGGCTGTGGCCTAAGGAGGCTATACCTGGGAGCTACTTCGGCCTGGTGCGGCGGCTGGTGGACGCGTGCCCGTGGGTTGAAGTTATTAAGCACTCCGCCTGTATCGAGGGTGCGCGTCGGGCCCTTGCCCGCGCAAAGGTGCACTGGGGCAAGATGGATGCCCAGAAGCTTGTGACGGACCCCCCCCCACCAGAGGGCAAGGAGCATCGCACGCCCGAGATGTATTATAGGAGTGTGCTGAAGGGCGCCCGCACTATTGCGGGTGAGTGCTCCAAAGATGTAATATTTGAGTAGACTCGCATTTTGTTATCCTATGCGCTGAAAACTTGGTTCATATGCGCTAAGCAACGCTTGTTAATTTAAAATATTACCTTCTGTGCGGTTGTTTATCAAATCTGAGAGATGGCAAGTCGTCGGCTTCAGCCCCCATGCCACGAGTGCTGGGGTGTTCGGGATAAACTCGAGCGCTCTTGTTCCCATTTTTGGGTCCATCTAGGGAGGCGCTCAACACAACGAACAAGGCAACCGGACTTATAATGCTTGAATACTCTCACTTAGCCATAGAATTCTATAATTTTAAATTTCGGCGAAGCCCCTAGTTTTCGGAAGGCCGAATTTGGGGCGCTATCCACGCCTTGGCCGGACAGAATCTGGCTCCTCGCTCGAAGCGGCATAAGTCTTTAGGGACTCACAAAGAACCTCTCGAACAGCGACCAGCTCTCGCCTCATCATGATGGTCAGTTTTAGCTTTCTCCACTGAGGCGTTAACCCAGCTCAACTGGGGCGCAATCGCAGTGGTTCTCCCAGTGCTACCTTAGCCGATAAAACGGAACGTAAGGTACCAAAACATGGGAGCCGGGCAAACCCAACTATTGACCCAAGAACATGATTCGGAGCCGATGCATATAATGCTATAAGTTCGGGGTGCCGCACTTGTGAAAGTGTTCGGACTTATCACACCATAACACGGGAAACATAAGCCCCTGGTGTATTTAGCTGTACCAAAACGTACGGATGCAACATGTCATAGATGAACATATGTGTAAGAAAGAAATGCAATTGGAAGCAAAAATGTGCTGCATTGCGTTATTCAAATAAAAACTGCTGTAAGTGCGAGACGATACAAGTGGTGCGGTAAGCAAGGGATGGGACTGTTTAACATGTCCCCCTCCAGGGGTAGGCTACGGAATAATGCATAAAACAGATTTAATGCTCATAATGGAGACCACCTGGATTTTCGTTGTAGCCTTTCTCCTTCCCTGGCTGTTGTATCGTGGGTTCGGCATGTCTGCTGCCGGACAGGGCCTCTGACGAACGGAGTCCTGTAGGTAAAAAAAATAAAAGGAAAAGAAACGACACACTTAAGAGCCCCTGGTGCGGTTGAGCCGCAGTTTGCGCTTATCATGGTCGAGCCCCTTGCCCCGTGCCCATGGTATCTTCAAAGCGTAATGGAGTACGCGAAGGGTCTGTCTTAATGTTTTACAGGGGTTGGGGTTGGGGCCGCACTGCTACGCGTGCTCGGAACGTGCCAGGTGGTCGTGTTGTAGGTTACTCCGGGCACACTTAGCTATGTCCGGCCGCTTGGCAGCCGGACTCGAGAATTGCCTTAAAAGGCTGCTTTGTACTTCTGCCGCGAGAGCCGCTGTATGTTCCTCCGTTCGGAGGGAGCGTTCAGTGTTTCCGTTGACCGTGATGACTCCTCTAGGGCCTGGCGTCTTGAGCTTGAGGTATGCATAGTGCGGCACCGCGTTGAACTTTGCGAACGCGGTACGTCCGAGCAAGGCATGATAGCTGCTGCGGAACGGGACTATGTCGAAGATTAACTCCTTCGGAAGTTATCCGGGGATCCGAAGACCACTTCCAGTGTAACTGAGCCTGTATAATTGGCTTCTACACCTGGTATGACGCCTTTAAAGGTCATCTTGGTAGGTTTAATCCTTGAGGGGTCTATGCCCATTTTGCGCACCGTGTCCTGATAAAGCAGGTTTAGGATGCTACCGCCGTCCATCAGGACTCTGGTGAGATGAAATCCATCGACGATTGGGTCTAGAACCAATGCGGCGAACCCACCATGGCGAATGCTGGTGGGGTGGTCCCTTCGGTCAAAGGTGATCGGGCAAGAGGACCATGGATTGAACTTCGGGGCAACTGGCTCCATCGCGTATACATCCCTGAGTGCACGCTTCCGCTCCCTTTTGGGTATGTGTGTGGCATATATCATGTTCACCGTCCGCACCTGTGGGGGGAAACCCTTCTGTCCTCTATTGTTCGGCGGTCGGGTCTCTTCCTCATCATCGCTATGTAGCCCCTTGTCGATGTTTTCGGCAATTAACTTGCCTGCCTGCTTGAACACCCAACAGTCCCTATTGGTGTGGCTAACTGGCTTTTCAGGGGTGCCATGTATCTGGCAAAAGTGGTCGAGAATTTGGTCCAAATTGGATGGACCCTGAGTTGTTCTTTTGAATGGCTTTTTCCGTTGACCGGGTTTAGAGCCTCTGAATCCGGCATTGACTGCCGTATCCTCACTGTTATCGCCGTTAATGCGGCGTTTGTTTTTGTAGCGACGCGACCTGCCACTACGGTCCTTGATATCCGGGCTGCCAGAATTTCTGTTGAGGTTGTTGCTGCGTGCTAGCCAGCTGTCCTCACCCGCACAGAAGCGGGTCATGAGTGATGTAAGGGCTGCCATGGATTTTGGCTTTTCCTGTCCCAGGTGCCGGGCAAGCCACTCGTCGCGGATGTTATGATTGAAGGCCGTGAGGGCCTCGGCGTCCGGACAGTCGACGATTTGGTTTTTCTTGGTTAAGAACCGTGTCCAGAATTGTCTGGCCGATTCGTCTGGCTGCTGAATTATGTGGCTTAGGTCATCTGCATCTGGTGGTCGTACGTACGTGCCTTGGAAGTTATCGAGGAATGCGGCTTCCAGGTCCTCCCAACTACCGATTGACTCTGCTGGCAAGCTGTTAAGCCAGTGTCGGGCTGGTCCTTTAAGTTTGAGTGGGAGATATTTGATGGCGTGGAGATCGTCTCCACGGGCCATGTGGATGTGGAGGAGATAGTCCTTGATCCAGACCGCGGGGTCTGTTGTGCCATCATAAGATTCAATATTGACGGGTTTAAACCCTTCTAGGATTTGATGATCCATTACCTCATCTGTGAAGCACAGTGGGTGTGCGGCGCCTCTGTACTAGGCGATATCACGACGGAGCTCAAAAGAGCTTTGTCTGTTGTGTTCGGCCCGGCCGGACTTACTGTGTCCGGGGTGACAGTGATCGTCACGTATTGTGGGGCGCCCACGTGATCCATAGATCGATCTTGATTGTCTTGCCTTATCCTCCAATATGTCGCGCAGGTCCGGAGTGTTCCCCTATGGCCTTGTGCTTTTTGAGCGATGCCGGGGTACGGGTCTAGTGAAGGGCCTTGAGGCCTCTCTGTCGTGACCACGGGGTGGTCGATCAGTCGTATTGTCTCCTGGTGAAGCGGGATCACATGCCTCCACCTCTAATCGGGGGAGCAGCTTACGTTTGGGGTAGCTTTTGGAGGGGCGTTCGAGTTTATGCTCTTCGGCTACGAGGACTTCGGTCCATCTGTCGGCTAGCAGATCTTGATCAGCTCTAAGCTGCTGCTGCTTTTTCTTGAGGCTGCTTGCCGTGGCCATAAGCCTGCGTTTGAAACGCTCCTATTCGACGGGATCCTCACGCATGACGAATTCGTCGTCGTCGAGGCTTGCCTCATCTCCGGAGGGAGGCATATAGTCCTCTACCTCTTCTTCGGCCGCTCTCTCATGAGGGCTGGCGTCCCCCTCCTCCCGTGCTGGATCTTGCTGGAGTGGGTTGTCTTCGGCGCTATCCGGTGTATTATTGTCTCCGGTGCCGGAATCCTCGTTCTTGCTATGGCGGGATTTAGAGCGGCGCCGCTGACGCCGGTGCTTGGGCTGTTTCTGGGAGGGGTCATCCTCCGCTATTCCTTCGCCGTTCCCATCCTTTGGGATATCCACCATGTATATGTCGTATGAAGAGGTGGCTTTCCAGTGCCCGATGGGCGCTGGTTCTTGGTCGTCTCTAGCATCGTCGTCCATACCGTCGATGTCCTCAGAGTCGTAATCTAGCATGTCGGTTAGATCGTCGATACTGGCTACCAAGTGGGTGGTGGGTGGGCTCTGAATTTCTTCGTCGTCCGCATCCCAACCGTCCTGGCCGCAGTCCGGCCAGGCCTCTCCTGATAACGAGAGGTACTTTAGCGAACTCAAGATGTCGCCAAAAGGTGAGTGTTGAAAGATGTCCGCCGCGATGAAATCCATGATCGGTGCCCAATCGGATTCGACTGGAGGGGGCGCGGGAGGTCCGGAGTCCGGCAAGGAGTCCGGCACCTCGGAGTCACGAGATTCATGGGGGACAAGATCGGTGTTCGGCTCTATCGCCGTAGAGGTTGCAGCCCCCGAGGCGGTGTCTAGGCATCCATCCTCGATCTGCGGAGCTGGCTCCGAATTGAAGATCGGAGTGGTTTCGAGTGCGGCCTCCAGGGTACTGTCCGGCGGCACAGCTAAATCATGCCCGATGTGACAGTGTGGCACGCTCGGCTGTGGCTTGAATCCGTCGAAGATCAAGTCCCCGTGGATGTTAGCCGTGAAGTCCAAACTTCCAAATCTGACCTGACGGCCCGGGGCGTAACTTTCGATCTGCTCTATATGGCCAAGTGAATTGGCCCACAGTGCAAAGCCGCCGAATACGAAGATCTGTCCGGGGAGGAAGGTCTTACCCTGGACTGCGTTGTTGATGATGATCGAAGAAGCCATCGAGCCTATCGGTGACGACACAGAGGAACTCTCAATGAAAGCACCAATGTCGGTGTCAAAACCGGCGGATCTCGGGTAGGGGGTCCCGAACTGTGCGTCTAGGCAGATGGTAACAGGAGACGAGCGACACGATGTTTTTACCCAGGTTTGGGCCCTCTTGATGGAGGTAAAACCCTACGTCCTGCTTGATTAATATTGATAATGTGGGTTACAAGAGTAGATCTACCATGAGATCAAGGAGGCTAAACCCTAGAAGCTAGCCTATGGTATGATTGTTGTTCGTCCTATGGACTAAGGCCATCCGGTTTATATAGACACCGGAGAGGGCTAGGGTTACACAGAGTTGGTTACAACGGTAGGAGATCTACATATCCGTATCGCCAAGCTTGCCTTCCACGCCAGGGAAAGTCCCATCCGGACACGGGACGAAGTCTTCAATCTTGTATCTTCATAGTCTTGGAGTCCGGCCGATGATGATAGTTCGGCTATCCGGACACCCCCTAGTCCGGGACTCCCTCACCAGCAGTTAAGTAGAAGTTGCGTTCTTCTCCAACACAGCTCTCCGACTCCACGTCGCTGCCAAGAAGCTAACCGGTCGTCAATGGTCAACCCGCCTAGCTTGGCTTCAACCAGAGGGTAGAAGTGGTGGCCTTACTTGGACCCGAGCGGCGGCGACCTACCGTGTTCTACTCTTCCTCGTTTTCTGTGTGGTGCGGCCTGATACGTCTCCAACGTATCTATAATTTATGAAGCATTCATGCTATTTTATTATCTGTTTTGAATGATTATGGGCTTTATTATACACATTTATATTACTTTTGGGACTAACCTATTAACCGGAGGCCCAGCCCATATTGCTGTTTTATTGCCTATTTCAGTGTTTCGAAGAACAGGAATATCAAACGGAGTACAAACGGAATGAAACCTTCGGGAGCGTGATTTTTGGAACGAACATGATCCAGGAGACTTGGAGTACAAGCCAGGGAAGCTTCAAGGAGGCCAGGAGATAGGAGGGCGCGCCCACCCCCCTAGGCGCGCCCCCCTGTCTCATGGGCCCCTCGAGCCTCCCCTGACCGACTTCTTTTGCCTATATATTCCCATATACCCTAAATCCATCGAAACAGAAGATAGATCTGGAGTTCCGCTGCCGCAAGCCTCTGTAGCCACCAAAAACCTCTTGGGAGCCCGTTCTGGCACCCTGCCAGAGGGGGATCCCTCACCGGTGGCCATCTTCATCATCCTGGCGCTCTCCATAATGAGGAGGGAGTAGTTCACCCTCGAGGCTGAGGGTATGTACCAGTAGCTATGTGTTTGATCTCTCTCTCTCTCTCTCTCTCTCTCTCTCTCTCTCTCGTGTTCTCTCTATGGCACAATCTTGATGTATTGCGAGCTTTGCTATTATAGTTGGATCTTATGATGTTTCTCCCCCTCTACTCTCTTGTAATGGATTGAGTTTTCCCTTTGAAGTTATCTTATCGGATTGAGTCTTTAAGGATTTGAGAACACTTGATGTATGTCTTGCCGTGCTTATCTGTGGTGACAATGGGATATTCACGTGATCTACTTGATGTATGTTTTGGTGATCAACTTGCGGGTTCCATGAACCTATGCATAGGGGTTGGCACATGTTTTCGTCTTGACTCTCCGGTAGAAACTTTGGGGAACTCTTTGAAGTACTTTCTGTTGGTTGAATAGATGAATCTGAGATTGTGTGATGCATATCGTATAATCATGCCCACAGATACTTGAGGTGACAATGGAGTATCTAGGTGACATTAGGGTTTTGGTTGATTTGTGTCTTAAGGTGTTATTCTAGTATGAACTCTATGATAGATTGGACGGAAAGAATAGCCTCATGTTATTTTACTACAGACTCTTGAATAGATAGATCAAAAAGGATAACTTTGAGGTGGTTTCGTAGCCTACCATAATCTCTTTGTTTGTTCTCCGCTATTAGTTGCTTTGGAGTGACTCTTTGTTGCATGTTGAGGGATAGTTATATGATCCGGTTATGTTATTATTGTTGAGAGAACTTGCACTAGTGAAAGTATGAACCTTAGGCCTTGTTTCCTACCATTGCAATACCGTTTACGCTCACTTTTATCATTAGTTACCTTGCTGTTTTTATAATTTCATATTACAAATATCCATATCTACCATCCATATTGCACTTGTATCACCATCTCTTCGCCGAACTAGTGCACCTATACAATTTACCATTGTATTGGGTGTGTTGGGGACACAAGAGACTCTTTGTTATTTGGTTGCAGGGTTGTTTGAGAGAGACCATCTTCATCCTATGACTCCTGCGGATTGATAAACCTTAGGTCATCCACTTGAGGGAAATTTGCTACTGTCCTACAAACCTTTGCACTTGGAGGCCCAACAACGTCTACAAGAAGAAGGTTGTGTAGTAGACATCAAGCTCTTTTCTGGCGCCGTTGCCGGGGAGGCTAGGTAAGCGGCACTCACACCCCGTCAACTACGCTCTTTTCTGGCGCCGTTGCCGGGGAGGTGAGTGCTTGAAGGTAATCTTTAGATCTTGCAATCGAATCTTTTTGTTTCTTGTTTTATCACTAGTTTAGTATACAAAAGAAAACTACAAAAAATGGAATCGAGTTTGTCTCATATGCTTCATCTTTTTAATATCTTTCGTGAGAATGATGGAAAGGAAAATTGTGCTCAAGTGCTAGAAGAAGAATGCATTAAAATGCTTGGTACTAAATCTTTGAATGATGAGCATGATTGCAATGTTGTTAGTATGAATTCCTTGAATATCCATGATGCTAGTGATATGCAAAGCCACAAGCTTGGGGATGCTATGTTTGATGAAGATGATATTTTTTGTCCCCCAAGTTTTGATGAGCAAATTTATTAGGATGAAAGCATGCCTCCTATTTATGATGATTATATTGATGAAAGTGGGTTTGGAAGAGTGTCAACTTTAGGAAGTAGTGATCCCACTATTTTGGAGGATGTTTAATCTTATTGTGATGAACATGAAAGTGGATTTGCAAGAGTGTCAACTTTATTTAGCGATGATTCCACTATTTCGGAAGAGGTTCCAATTGATTATGAGAACAAAGTTGCTATCTATGATGATTATTGTGATGACTTGTATGCTATTAAGAATAATGATAACCATGAAACTTGTCATCATGATTTTAGTTTTCAATTGGATTATGCCTCACATGATAATTATTTTGTTGAGTTTGCTCCCACTACTATTCATGAGAAGAAATTTGCTTATGTGGAGAGTAGTAAATTTTCTATGCTTGTAGATCATGAAAAGAATGCTTTAGGTGCTGGTTATATTGTTGAATTCATTCATTATGCTACTGAAAATTATTATAAGGGAGGAACATATGCTTGTAGGAATTGCAATAATATCAAGTTTCCTCTCTATGTGTTAAATTTTTTGAAGCTATGCTTGTCTTACCTTCCTATGCTAGTTGATTATTGTTCACATAAGTTGTTTGCTCACAAAATCCCTATGCATAGGAAGTGGGTTAGACTTAAATGTGCTAGTCATATTCTTGATGATGCTCTCTTTATGTTTCAATTCTTATCTTTTATGTGAGCATCATTTCATCATGCCTAGCTAGAGGCGTTAAACGATAGCGCTTGTTGGGAGGCAACCCAATTTATTTTTGTTTCGTACTTTTTGTTTCTGTTTAGTAATAAATAATTCATCTAGCCTCTGGTTAGATGTGGTTTCATGTTTTAATTATGTTTGTGCCAAGTAGAACCTTTGGGAAGACTTGGGTGAAGTCTTTATGATCTTGCTGTAAAAAACAGAAACTTTAGCGCTCACGAGAATAGCTGCCATTTTTTACTGGAGAGTGCTTTTAGGTTGATTCTTTTGCATATGATTAATATACAAATTCCTCAGGTCCACCAATTTGTTTCGGAATTTTTGTTGTTACAGAAGTATTCGAATGATACAGATTTCTACAGATTGTTTTGTTTTTGACAGATTCTGTTTTCTATGTGTTGTTTGCTTATTTTGATGAATCTATGAGTAGTATCGGAGGGTATGAACCATAGTGAAGTTGGAATACAGTAGATATTACAACAATGTGAATTTAGAATGAGTTCACAACAGTACCTAAGTGGTGGTTTTAGTTTCTTATACTAACGGAGCTTACGAGTTTTGTGTTGAGTTTTGTGTGGTTGAAGTTTTCAAGTTTTGGGTAAAGATTCGATGGACTATGGAATAAGGAGTGGAAAAAGCCTAAGATTGGGGATTCCCAAGGCACCCCAAGGTAATATTCAAGGACAATCAAGATCCTAAGCTTGGGGATGCCCCGGAAGGCATCCCCTCTTTCGTCTTCGTTCATCGGTAACTTTACTTGGAGCTATATTTTTATTCGCCACATGATATGTGTTTTGTTTGGAGCGTCATTTTATTTTGTTAGTATTTGCTTGTGTTTTGCATCTCTATATTCAATAAAAATGTCAAGGATAGCCTTTACCATGCTTATTTTGCAAGTATACATGTTGCTGTTTCAAAACAGAAAGTTTACCATTGTTGCGAAAATTCCCTAGAAAAGTCAGAGAATGATATATATTGAATCTTGTTGCATAATGAGCTATGATAAATATTATACAGCTCAGTATTTTTCTTATAATTTTTGGAGTTAGGGAAGTATGATGAATCTTGCATTCTTTACAGACTATACTGTGTTGGCAGATTGCTGTTATGGTTGCATTGTTTGCATATGTTTGCTTGTTTAATGATTCTATTTGAGGATAGGAGTATTAAATATGCAGAGTCATTTAGTATGCAATGTTGAATAATAATTTTAGTGATTTGTTACAGTAGAAAATTATAAGGTTTTGCATTGGTTTATACTAACCTATCTCACGAGTTCTTGTTGAGTTTGGTGTGGATGAAGCTTCTGATAAAAAGAGAAACCATGATATGAGAGGAATTAAGGAGACACAAAAGTTCAAGCTTGGGGATGCCCAAGGCACCCCAAGATAATATTTCAAGAAGTCTCAAGCATCTAAGTTTGGGGATGCCCCGTTAGGCATCCCACCTTAATTCTTCAACAACTATCGGTTAGTATCGGTTGAGCCTAAGTTTTTGCTTCTTCACATGAGTTGTGCTATCCTTGCAATGTCATTTTGTTTTTCTTTGCTTACTGTTTGAATACAATACCAAGATCTGAAATTCCTTAATGAGAGAGAGAGTCTTCACATAGTTACATAATTATTTAGCTACTCATTGATCTTCACTTATATCTTGTTGGAGTAGTTTGTCATTTACTCGTGTGCTTCACTTATATCCTATGAGTAAATGGTTGAATGAGTTGATTGTCATAAATCTGAATTTATATATGTTTCATTTTCTTATCCCATGGGGAGTAATGACTTCACATCTAAGAAGTAGAGGTTGTAAAATTATTGAAGGTTAGCAAGCATTGTATTGGTCATTTGAACAATTCATGAAAGAATATTGAAGGAAGAGAGATTTCACATATAAATATACTATCTTAGACATCTTTTATAATTGTGAGCACTCATTAAGTATGACATGCTAAAGAGTTGATGTTGGACAAGGAAGACAACATAATGGGTTATGTTTTCTCACATCTCAGTTAAAGTATATTGTCATGGATCATTCAAACATGTTGAGCTTGCTTTTCCCCCTCATTCTAGCCAAAATTCCTTGCACCAAGTAGAGATACTACGTGTGCTTCCAAATATCCCTTAAACTAGTTTTTCCATGAGAGTCCACCATACCTACCTATATGCGGTATTTACCTGCCATTCCAAGTAAAGTTGCATGTGCCAAACTCTAAACCTTCAAATAATAATCTGTTTTGTATGCTCGAATCGCTCATGTAGCGACTAGGGGCTGTCAGTATCTTCCATGCTAGGTGGGTTATTCTCAAGATGAGTGGACTCCGCTCATCATTCACGAGAAAAATGGCTGGTAACCAGGATGCCCAGTCCCATGATCAAAAGATCAAAATCAAATCAAAAATAATTAAAACAAAACTCCCCCGGGATTGATGTTAGTTGGAGGCACCCGTTGTTTCGGGCTAGCCATGGATTGATGATTGTTGGTGGAGAGGGAGTAAAAGCTTTACCATTCTATTTGGGAACCGCCTATAATGTATGTAGTATGGAAGATATTGGGAACTCTTGGTTGTTATGTTGACAATGAGATCATACCTCTCAAAATTATTTATCTCTATTTCAAAATCGAGCTCTGGCACCTCTGCAAATCCATGCTTCCCTCTGCGAAGGGCCTATCTTTTACTTTTATGCAAGAGTCAAGGTGATCTTCACCTTTCCCTTTTTCATTTTATCCTTTGGCAAGCACCTCGTGTTGGAAAGATCCTGATATATATATCCAATTGGATGTAAGTTAGCATGAACTATTATTGTTGACATCACCCAAAGGTGAATACGTTGGGAGGCGAAATTATAAGCCACTATCTTTCTCAGTGTCCGATTAAAACTCCACAACCATAAGTATTGTGTGAGTGTTAGCAATTGTAGAAGACTATATGATAGTTGAGTATGTGGAGTTTGATAAATCAAAAGCTCTGACATAGACCCTTCCTGAAAATAAGATGAATTGTAATTGTTTGATGACTGAGAATGAAGTTTTCAAGAAAGTTTATGGTCTATGCTTTAACATGTGAATAGCTTGTTACTTGATCGTGAGAAGTTTTATGAGATGAACTACTGTTATGACATATAATCATGCCAGAAAGGTGACTGAAATTATCATTGATCAAACTTTTGCACCTTCTAGCATTCACACTTCATAAATTCTTTCTTTTATCATTTACCTACTCAAGGACGAGCAGGAAATAAGCTTGGGGATGCTGATACGTCTCCAATGTATCTATAATTTATGAAGGATTCATGCTATTTTATTATCTGTTTTGAATGATTATGGGCTTTATTATACACATTTATATTACTTTTGGGACTAACCTATTAACCGGAGGCCTAGCCCATATTGCTGTTTTATTGCCTATTTCAGTGTTTCAAAGAAAAGGAATATCAAACGGAGTCCAAACGGAATGAAACCTTCGGGACCGTGATTTTTGGAACGAACATGATCCGGGAAACTTGGAGTACAACCCAGGGAAGCTTCGAGGAGGCCAGGAGATAGGAGGGCGCGCCCACCCCCCCTGGGCGGGCCCCCCTATCTCGTGGGCCCCTCGAGCCTCCCCTGACTGACTTCTTTCGCCTATATATTCCCATATAACCTAAAACCATCGAAACAGAAGATAGATCGCTAGTTCCGCCGCTGCAAGCCTCTGTAGCCACCAAAAACCTCTCGGGAGCCTGTTCCGGCACCCTGCCGGAGGGGGGATCCCTCACCGGTGGCCATCTTCATCATCCCAACGCTCTCCATGACGAGGAGGGAGTAGTTCACCCTCGAGGCTGAGCGTATGTACCAGTAGCTATGTGTTTGATCTCTCTCTCTCTCTCTCGTGTTCTCTCTATGGCACGATCTCGATGTATCGCGAGCTTTGCTATTATAGTTGGATCTTATGATGTTTCTCCCCCTCTACTCTCTTGTAAAGGATTGAGTTTTCCCTTTGAAGTTATCTTATCAGATTGAGTCTTTAAGGATTTGAGAACACTTGATGTATGTCTTGCCGTGCTTATCTGTGGTGACATTGGGATATTCACGTGATCTACTTGACGTATGTTTTGGTGATCAACTTGCGGGTTCCATGAACCTATGCATAGGGGTTGGCACACGTTTTCATCTTGACTCTCCGGTAGAAACTTTGGGGCACTCTTTGAAGTACTTTGTGTTGGTTGAATAGATGAATCTGAGATTGTGTGATGCATATCGTATAATCATGCCCACGGATACTTGAGGTGACAATGGAGTATCTAGGTGACATTAGGGTTTTGGTTGATTTGTGTCTTAAGGTGCTATTCTAGTATGAACTCTATGATAGATTAAACGGAAAGAATAGCTTCATGTTATTTTACTACGGACTCTTGAATAGATAGATCAAAAAGGACAACTATGAGGTGGTTTCGTACCCTACCATAATCTCTTTGTTTGTTCTCCGCTATTAGTTGCTTTGGAGTGACTCTTTGTTGCATGTTGAGGGATAGTTATATGATCCAGTTATGTTATTATTATTGAGAGAACTTGCACTAGTGAAAGTATGAACCTTAGGCCTTGTTTCCTACCATTGCAATACCATTTACGCTCACTTTTATCATTAGTTACCTTGCTGTTTTTATAATTTCATATTACAAATATCCATATCTACCATCCATATTGCACTTGTATCACCATCTCTTCGCCGAACTAGTGTGCCTATACAATTTACCATTGTATTGGGTGTGTTGGGGACACAAGAGACTCTTTGTTATTTGGTTGCAGGGTTGTTTGAGAGAGACCATCTTCATCCTACGCCTCCTACGGATTGATAAACCTTAGGTCATCCACTTGAGGGAAATTTGCTACTGTCCTACAAACCTCTGCACTTGGAGGCCCAACAACGTCTACAATAAGAAGGTTGTGTAGTAGACATCACGGCCTCATTGGCAGCGAGGCAGGGCCTCGGCGGAGCCGGTGATGTCCTCTATCTTGTTGCCGGCGGGCGACGCCTCGGCGGAGCGGTGGAAATCCTCCCCCTCGTTGCCGGCGGGGTGGGGCCTCTGCTGAGCCGGTGATGTCCTCTACTTTGTTGTTGGCGGGGCGGGGCCTCGGCGGAGCCGTCGGTGTCCTCTGCCTCGTTGTTGGCGCCGCGAGGCCTCAGCGGAGTCGACATTGTCCTCTGCCTCGTCCTCGGTCTCGCTAAACAGCGCCTCGCCCGCTTCATCGCCCTCTTTGTAGGGGGCCACAGCCTCCGCCACCCGCATGCGGTACCGCCAGCGCTCGAGGCGGCCCTCATGGGCGGAGCGATACAAGGCGAACAGCGCCTTCTGCTCCGCCCACTCCGCGGCGATCTGCTCCTCCGCTTGCAGGTGCTCCTAGAGGAGATGGTGGTTGTAGGCGGTGTCGGCCTGCGCCTCCTGGAGCTGCTCCTCACACATCTGCCCCAACTTGTCCATATATTGGGCATGGGCCTCGCCGATGGTCATGGTGCAATGCACCGGCAAGGATGGCACGGAGGAGGGGGTTGGCGCCGATCGTCGACTACCATGTTCTCCATTGGGACGTCTTCGTCCTCCGGCTGCCTGCCGGCCAGCCGGTCGGCAGCAATGGCGGCCATCTCCTTGTGGTCCGTTGTCCACCCGTCCCGAAGAGCGCTGGAGCGCGAGGAAGCCATGGTGAGCAGTAGTGGTGTGGACAGGAGAAAGGGAACGCATGCGGATGACTGCGGCTATGGACGGCGTAGCAGTTTATATAGCAATGGTGGGCGGCGGAGGGACGGACGTGTGGCGCCGGAGTAGCCGCCTCGGCAACCACGTATCATTAATGTGGGCGGCAGATGGACGGATGGACGGCACTTGTGTCGTTTGAAGGCGGAGCAATCGCCTGCACCGGGAAGCGGGGCGGGTGGCGCTGACTGTTTCGGGCGGAAAGCGCGCGCGGGCGAGGAGATGACTTTACTTGGAGAGGATGACAATGGGGACCCACCAGGGCCATAGCCCCACGTATGCAAGTGCCTCCTTATTATATAAAACTATAATTTTTTTTGCTTCCTCCTGGTTTCTTGACATCACGGTCCCACACCATTGTCAACCTATGTAGTCAATAAACGAGAGAATTGCACAAGAAGCAGGCGACAGCTGGGACCAAGCAGCTCGAGCAGTATTTGTGCTTTTGAGGTGTGAGCACTGCAGAGTTTTTCGATGTTTAGCCCAGATATTAATTTTCTACTCTGAACAATGAAAACATCATTGCAGGTATTAACTGGGCGGGCTATGGCCCGTCTAGCCCAGGCCAGATATCCAGCCCAGATATTAATTTTTTTCAAGCTGAAAATGGCTAGCTCAGCTATACTTTTTTTAGGAATACCCTGGCAAGGTCAAGTTGTTATTCTCCGCCCCGCTGGGCTGCAAATCTTTCCTAGGAGGGACGAATTAGGCTTAACAAGAAAATGGGCTTTAAGAAATAATAAATGGGATGTAATTATAAAAACTGGGCAGTAACTATAAAAAAATGCACCAAACACGTAATTACTTTATAAAATATTATTTTTGGACATTGAAAATTTTAATTTCATTAATTGTTGCGAGCACAATGTTTTGTTGGATTTTTATGTAATATAAATTTATATTGAAATTGTATTTAATCTGACTAGAAATTTCGGGATAAAAATATTTTGGATCCCATCAAAATGTGGGAAATTTTATTGAATTCTGTTTTGAACGGTTGGTTGAAATGGGTTGTACTTTTAACAAACTGTAAATGGGTTGTAGTAAATTCCATTAGAATTCAAAAATGGGCTGCACATTCTTACAAATCTCAAATGGGCTATAAGTTCTCTGCCACACACTTGTGGCCTTACTAAGTTGACGCGTCCCCTAAACAAAGAGAGTTGGCGCGTATGCAAGGCTTTGTCAACTTATAGTCAACACACGGTTCTAGCAGCAGTGGCTGTTGGATGTACATCCAAAGGATGTCGTGCTTCTTCTTCAATCTCGGATATTCTAGCTTCACCCGCCCAAAAAATGATTCCTCCACCTGACATCTGGGGCGCACCATTTCAGAAGCTGACCTCTGGGCCTACTAAGTTGACGCGTACCAAGGGCTTTGTCAACTTAGTCAATATAAACGATTCTAGCTGTAGTGACCGTATGATGTCCATCCAACGGCTGTCGTGCTTCTTCAACCTCTGGTCTTCTTGCTCCAACAGCCCAAAGCAGCGCCGGTCGTGCCGCCTGCTCCTGCCTCCCGTGGCCGGCTGTGCTGCCGCGGAGGCCTCACCTCCCCCTACTACTCCCACCGCTGGCCAGGCCATCCCTCCACTCACCCACACCCCCTGTTATTCTGCAGCGACAACAGCCTCACACCGCAGCTGAACCAGTGAACCCTCGTACTCCTCTCCGCGTGGGCATCCACTGCCGCCTCTTCCCCGGTTCCGTGTCATCCCCTTCCTAGGCCTCGCCGTTGTCCACCGCCGTGGTGCTCTCGGTGCGACGTGGTCAACGTGGTCAAGGAACGACTTCCATTGGACATGGACTGTACGTGGAGAGGCTGACAGCTGGGTCCACGGCCGCAGCAAGGAAGTGCCTCCTTATTACGCGGAAAATAATGATTCCTCCACCTGACAGCTGGGACCCATCGGACGGGCCACTGTATTTCGCGAAAAAAATGTTCCCCCTTGACTGCTGGGACCCACCAGCTACATCTTCGCACACAAGGAAGTGCGTCCGGCAAAAAAACGATTCACCCCCTGACTGATGGGACCCACCAGCTACATCTTCGCATGCAAGGAAGTGCGTCCAGGAAAAAACGGATTCGCCCCCTGACTGTTGGGACCCACCATCTACATCTTCGCACGCAAGGAAGTGCCTGACAGTCGGGACCCGCCTGGTCGAAGCGTACGTAGCGTTGTCATTCTTGTCGCGAACGTGTACGTACATACTGGTGGATGTAGAGGCGCGCATGTGGCATAGTAGAGGCGCGCACGTAGCATGTACACATACGTACAACGACCAGTGTGCAATAAAGAAAATACGGCCACGTACATACATACGGGCGGGGTCTCGAACGCCTACTCGTGCATAAGTACGGCCAGGGCTCGTGTACATGGCTGGGTCGGAACAGAGAAACAACGTCATCGTCGTGTTCATGGGGAGCCAACCGGCTGGGTCGGAACGGAATGTCGCCGTGTTCATCGGGAGGGCTTGGATGGAACAGGCGATGGAAACGAGGCCTCGCATACCGCACAACGGAGGAAATGGCCTTGTGTTCGACCGGCCACGTTTGAAACAGGATCCTGTTCATCGGGAGGGGTCTGGCGTACCGCAAAATGGAGGAAACGGACTTGTGTTGGACCTCCTACGGTCGAAATGGGGTCTTGTTGATTGGGAGGGGTGTGGCGTGCCGCAAAACGGACGAAATGGACTTGTGTTGGAGCGCTACGGTCGAAACGGGGGTCCTGTTCATCGGGAGGGGTGTGGCGTACCGCAAAAACAGGACTCCATGGGATACTGTTCATCTCCACCGTCGACCTCCTCCAGCCTCCACGTGCGACTGTTCATCCACGGGCTCCTGTTCATCCAGCCTCCACCGCGTGCTACTCCACCGGCTATTGTTCAACCACCCCTCTCCACGGGCTCCTGTTCAATCACCCCTCCACGGGCTACTGTTCATCCACCCCTCGACCGTCTACTGTTCATCCAGCCCTCCACGGAGTCGTCCTGTTCATCCATCCCTCCACGGGGTCCTATTCATCCAGCCCCAACCGGCTCGATCGATCGGGGTCATGTTCATCCAGAGGCAATGCCACGGGGTCCTGTTCATCTAC
>NC_041381.1:631119284-631292566 GCF_002162155.2 Triticum dicoccoides
AATGCTCACTATTCATCCAGAGGTAGCATCGATCAACTTCAGTTAGCAGCAGTAGCGAAGGAATCGCTCGATCGGGTTCAGTTAACAGCCATCGATCGATCGCTCGGGTTCAGTAACGTGTAGCCTGTAGTGCAATCGCTCGGGTTCAGTTAGAGCCCAACGCCTCGCTCGGGTTTAGTTAGAGCCCAATGCCTCACACACATGCACGTACGTGTACGAGAGAAACGCGCATCGCTCGGCCCCGACCACCCACCGTAACCGGGAACACCCCGATATTTTCCTCGCCCTTGCTTCTACCACGGTTTTTTCCATCATGGACGGCCCAAAGAATGTCATGCAGCTGCTTCTCCGGACCCGCCAGGACGAGAAGCCCATTTTTTATCATGATTTTTTGTCATAGAAGTAGGAGCCCACCACATCTATGATGATAACGGGTTTTGTCACAATTATCGTCATAGAAGTGTCATAAGTTTGACAGAATTTTTTTTCGTTCGGCCCAAAATGTCACGGATGTGTCTTTTTTTGTACTGGTGATGATCATCATTATTAGAGCATTGCCCCAGTAAGGAAAGGATGATGGATACTATGATTCCCCCACAAGTCGGGATGAGTCTCCGGACTTTATGAAAAATAAAAGAGGCCAAAGAAGCCCAAATAAAAAAAAGAGGCCAAAGAAGCCCATCAAAAAAATTAAAATATATATATATAAAGAAAAAAAGAAAAAAATGAGATAAAAAGAGAGAATGGGCAATGTTACTATCCTTTTACCACACTTGTGCTTCAGAGTAGCACCATGTTCTTCATATAGAGAGTCTCTTGAGTTATCACTTTCATATACTAGTGGGAATTTTCGTTATAGAACTTGGCTTGTATATTCCGATGATGGGCTTCCTCAAATGCCCGAGGTCTTCATGAGCAAGCAAGTTGGATGCACACCCACTTAGTTTTAGTTTGAGCTTTCATACACTTATAGCTCCAGTGCATCCGTTGCATGGCAATCCCTACTCCTCGCATTGACATCAATTGATTGGCATCTCCATAGCCCGTTGATTAGCCGCGTCAATGTGAGACTTTCTCCCTTTTTGTCTTCTCCACACAACCTCCACCATCATACTCTATTCCACCTAAAGTGCTATATCCATGGCTTGCGCTCATGTATTGCATGAGGGTTGAAAAAGTTGAAGCGCGTTAAAAAGTATGAACCGATTGCTTGGCTGACACCGGGATGAGCATGAGGGGTACCTTGTGTTAAGAAAAGGGAGCATACAGGACTATATGATTTTGTAGGGATAGCATTATTTAGCATTGATATTTTGAAAGACATGATTGCTTGTTGGGATGCCCGAAGTATTATTGTTTTTATGTCAAATGATAGACTATTGCCTTGAATCACTCGTGTCTTAATATTCATGCCATGATAAGATTACATGATCAAGATTATGCTAGGTAGCATTCCACATCAAAAATTATCCTTTTTATCATTTACCTACTCGAGGACAAGCAGGAATTAAGCTTGGTGATGCTGATACGTCTCTGTCATATCTACAATTTTTTATTTGTTCCATGCCAATATTATTCAACTTTCATATACTTTTGGCAACTTTTTATACTATTTTTGGGACTAACATATTGATCCAGTGCTCAGTGCCAGTTCATGTTTGTTGCATGTTTTATGTTTTGCAGAAAACCCATATCAAATGGAGTCCAAACGGGATAAAAATGGACGGAGAATATTTTTGGAATATTTATGATTTTTGGGAAGAAGAATCAACGTGAGGCGATGCTCGAGGGGCCCACGAGGCAGGGGGCGTGCCCCTGACCCTCGTGGACACCCCATAAGGCGGTTGTTGTTCTTCTTTAGCTGCAAGAAAGCTAATATCCGCAAACAAATCGTGTTGAAGGTTTCAATCCAATCGGAGTTACAGATCTCCGGGAATATAAGAAACGGTGAAAGGGCAGAATCTGGGAACGCAGAACCAGAGAGAGACAGAGAGACAGATCCAATCTCGGAGGGGCTCTCGCCCCTCCCACGCCATGGAGACCATGGACCAGAGGGGAAACCCTTCTCCCATCTAGGGAGAAGGTCAAGGAAGAAGAAGAAGAAGAAGAAGGGGGGCTCTCTCCCCCTCTCTCCCGGTGGCGCCAGAACGCCGTCGGGGCCATCATCATCATCGCGATCTACACCAACACCTCTGTCATCTTCAGCAACATCTCCATCACCTTCTCCCATCTATATTCAGTGGTCCACTCTCCCGCAACCCGCTTTACCCTCTACTTGAACATGGTGCTTTATGCTTCATATTATTATCCAATGATGTGTTGCCATCCTATGATGTCTGAGTAGATTTTCGTTGTCCTTTCGGTAATTGGTGAATTGCTATGATTGGTTTAATTTGCTTGTGGTTATGTTGTTGTCATTTGGTTCCCATCATATGAGCGCGCGCGTGGATCACACCATAGGGTTAGTTGTATGTTAGGACTATGTATTGGAGGGCAAGAGTGACAGAAGCTTCAACCTAGCATAGAAATTGATGCACACGGGATTGAAGGGGGGCCAATATATCTTAATGCTATGGTTGGGTTTTACCTTAATGAACGTTAGTAGTTGCAGATGCTTGCTAATAGTTCCAATCATAAGTGCATAGAATTGCAAGTCAGGGATGACATGCTAGCAGTGGCCTCTCCCACATAAAACTTGCTATCGGTCTAGTAAAGTAGTCAATTGCTTAGGGACAATTCCACAACTCCTACGACCACTTTTCCACACTCGCTATACTAACTTTATTGCTTCTTTATCTAAACAGCCCCTAGTTTATATTTACGTGCTATTTATATTCTTGCAAACCTATCCTACAACATCTACAAAGTTCTTCTAGTTTCATACTTGTTTTAGGTAAAGCGAACGTTAAGCGTGCATAAAGTTGTATCGGTGGTCGATAGAACTTGAGGGAATATTTGTTCTACCTTTAGCTCCTCGTTGGGTTCGACACTCTTACTTATTGAAAGAGGCTACAATCGATCCCCTATACTTGTGGGTTATCAGACTGCTATCTTCTCTGATTTTTGTGAAAAGATTGTTGAGGTTTTCATGGATGACTTTTCTGTTTATGGGAAGTCTTTTGATGATTGTTTAAGCAATCTTGATCGAGTTTTGTAGAGATGTGAACAAACAAATCTTGTCTTGAATTGGGAGAAGTGCCACTTTATGGTTAATGAATGTATTGTCTTGGGCCACAAAATTTTTGAAAGAGGCGTTGAGGTGGACAAAGCCAAGGTTGATGCAATTGAGAAAATGCCATGTCCTAAAGATATCAAAGGTATTCGTAGTTTCCTTGGTCATGCTGGTTTCTATAGAACGTTTATCAAAGACTTTTCTAAAATTTCTAGGACTCTTACTGATCTTTTGCAAAAGGATATTCCCTTTGTGTTTGATGATGATTGCATGGAAGCCTTTGAAACACTAAAGAAAGCCTTAATCACTGCACCTATTGTTCAACCACTTGATTCTTGCCTTTTGAGATTATGTGTGATGCTAGTGATTATGCTGTTGGTGTTGTTCTAGGACAAAGAGTTGATAAGAAACTAAATGTTATTCATTATGCTAGTAAAACTCTAGATAGTGCTCAACAAAATTATGCTACTACTGAAAAAGAATTCTTAATTAGCAGTGGTGTTTGCTTGTGATAAATTCAGATCTTACATTGTTGATTCTAAAGTAATTGTTCACACCGATCATGCTGCTATAAAATATCTTATGGAAAAGAAAGATGCTAAACCTAGACACATTAGGTGGGTTCTTCTCCTACAAGAATTTGATTTGCATACTACTGATAGGAAAGGAGCAGAGAACCCCATAGCTGATAACTTGTCTAGACTTGAAAATATTCTTGATGACCCACAACATATTAATGATAGCTTCCCTGATGAACAACTAGCTGCAATAAATGTTTCTCATAGTACACCTTGGTATGCTGACTATGCTAATTATATTGTTGCTAAATACATACCACCTAGCTTCACATACCAACAAAAGAAAAAAATTCTTCTATGATTTAAGACATTACTTTTGGGATGACCCACATCTTTATAAAGAAGGAGTAGATGGTATTATTAGACGTTGTGTACCTGAGCATGAACAGGAACAAATCCTACGGAAATGTCACTCCGAAGCTTATGGAGGACATCACGCGGGAGACAAAACTGTTCATAAGGTATTGCAATCTGGTTTTTATTGGCCTACTCTCTTCAAGGATGCACGTAAGTTCGTCTCATCGTGTGATGAATGCCAAAGAATAGGTAATATCGGTAAGAATCAAGAAATGCCTATGAATTATTCACTTGTTGTTGAACCATTTGATGTTTGGGGATTTTTCTTCATGGGACCTTTTCCTTACTCTAATGGGTATACACATATTTTGGTTGTTGTTGATTATATTACTAAGTGGGTAGAAGATATTCCAACTAGTAGTGCTGATCACAACACCTCTATTAAAATGCTTAAGGGGTTTATTTTTCCAAGGTTTGGAGTCCCTAGATATCTAATGACTGGTGGTGGTTCACACTTTATTCATGGTGCTTTCCGTAAAATGCTTGCTAAGTATGATGTTAATCATATAGTTGCTTCACCTTACCATCCTCAGTCTAGTGGTCAAGTTGAACTTAGCAATAGAGAAATAAAACTAATCTTACAAAAGACTGTTAATAGGTCCAGGAAGAATTGGTCTAAGAAATTAGATGATGCACTTTGGGCTTATAGAACAACTTACAAAAATCCTATGGGTATGTCTCCATATAAAATGGTATATGGAAAAGCTTGTCATTTACCTCTTGAGTTAGAACACAAAGCATTTTGGGCAATAAAAGAACTCAATTATGATTTCAAGCTTGCTGGAGAAAAGAGGTTATTTGATATTATCTCATTAGATGAATGGAGAACCCAGGCTTATGACAATGCTAAGCTATTCAAAGAAAAATTAAAAGATGGCATGACAAAAGAATCCAAAAGCGTGAGTTCAAAGTAGGAGAATATGTTCTTTTGTACAACTCTCGTTTCAGATTCTTTGTAGGAAAACTCCTCTCCAAATGGGAAGAACCATATGTCATCGAGGAGGTCTATCGATCTAGAGCTATCAAAATAAATAACACCGAAGGGACTAACCCAAAGGTTGTCAATGGGTAACGAATAAAACACTATATCTCAGGTACGCCCATTAATGTAGAAAGCAATGTTATTCAAACTTTGACACCGGAAGAGCACATAAAAGAGTCCTTCTGGAACACTCCAAAATCGTGAAAATAAGGAGGTACGTGATACGGTAAGTAAACGGACTCCGAAAAATCCGTAAAAATATTTTTTGTCAGTTTTGGAATATCTAGAAAATTAGGAAAATAAGAAACTTCCAGGAAGGTGACCTTGGTGGGCATGATACACCGCGCCCAGGTGGGTTGTGCCCACCTCAGGTACTTTCCAATCTCCGTTTTTCTTGTTCCCCAAGATAAAAAAATCTATACATACCTCCCGAACCTGTTAACCTCCATATCGCGGAGAAATCTCCTATTTTCTTTTCTTGTTGTTTTCTGTCAGATCCAAAACACCATGGCCTCTTCAAGCTCCTCCAAGGACAAGTTCTTTGAAAATGTCATCAACCCATATCTGCGGGAGGTGATGCAGCACCCTCAAGCTATCCAGATGCATGATGGGGTGTTGCACATCCGCGATGTGTAAGGACCCACGGGAACTGGATCCATGGAGGCCAGGCTTGGAGCCATGGAGCAGGACATCTTCAAGTGTAAGGGAATGGTGGAGCGTGGACTCAATGCCAATCACCTCATGATCGCGGACTACACCTGAGGGAGTTCCGGACTAGGGGGTGTCCGGATAGCCGAACTATCGTGATCGGCCGGACTCCAAGACTATGAAGATACAAGATTGAAGACTTCGTCCCGTGTCCGGATGGGACTTTCCTTGGCGTGGAAGGCAAGCTTGGCGATACGGATATGTAGATCTCCTACCATTGTAACCGACTCTGTGTAACCCTAGCCCTCTCCGGTGTCTATATAAACTGGATGGCTTTAGTCCATAGGACGAACAACAATCATACCATAGGCTAGCTTCTAGGGTTTAGCCTCCTTGATCTCGTGGTAGATCTACTCTTGTAACATACATCATCAATATTAATCAAGCAGGACATAGGGTTTTACCTCCATCAAGAGGGCCTGAACCTGGGTAAAACATCGTGTCCCTTGTCTCCTGTTACCATCCGCCTAGACGCACAGTTCGGGACCCCCTACCCGAGATCCGCCGGTTTTGACACCGACATTGGTGCTTTCATTGAGAGTTCCTCTATGTCGTCACCGATAGGCTCGATGGCTTCTTCGATCATCATCAACGACGTAGTCCAGGGTGAGACCTTTCTCCCCGGACAGATCTTCGTATTCGGCGGCTTTGCACTGCGGGCCAATTCGCTTGGCCGTCTGGAGTAGATCGAAAGCTACGCCCCTGGCCGTCAGGTCAGATTTGGAAGTTTGAACTTCATGGCTGACATCCGCGGGGACTTGATCCTCGATGGATTCGAGCCACAGCCGAGCGTGCCGCACTATCACGGCGAGCATGATTTAGCTCTGCAGCCGGACAGTACCCTGGAGGCCGCACTCGAACCCGCTCCGATCTTCAATTCGGAGCCGGCTGTGCAGATCGAGGATGGATGGCTAGACACCGCCTCGGGGGCTGCAACCTCTACGGGATAGAGCCGAACACTGACCTTGTCCCTCATG
The DNA here is from genome assembly GCF_002162155.2 of Triticum dicoccoides. Taxonomy (NCBI): domain Eukaryota; kingdom Viridiplantae; phylum Streptophyta; class Magnoliopsida; order Poales; family Poaceae; genus Triticum; species Triticum dicoccoides. Next base: position 631,126,059 of record NC_041381.1, read on the forward strand.
AAGCTCGTGACTCTGAGGTGCGGGACTCCTCGCTGGACTCCGAACCTCCCGTGCCCCCTCCGATTGAATCCGATTGGGCGCCGATCATGGAGTTCACCGCAGCGGACATCTTTCAACACTCACCTTTTGGCGACATCTTGAGTTCGCTAAAGCATCTCTCGTTATCAGGAGAGCCTTGGCTAGACTGTGTCAGGACGGTTGGGATGCGGACGATGAAGAAATTTAAAGCCCACCCACCACCCACTTGGTAGCCGCTGTCGACGATCTAACCGACATGCTAGACTATGACTCCGAAGACATCGACGGTATGGACGACGATGCCGGAGACGACCAAGAACCAGTGCCTACTGGGCACTGGAAAGCCACCTCATCATATGACATATACATGGTGGATATCCCAAAGGATGGGAATGGCGAAGGAACAGTGGGGGATGACCCCTCCATGAAGCAGCCCAAGCGCCGGCGTCAGCGGCACCGCTCTAAATCCCGCCACAGCAAGAATGAAGACTCCGGCACCAGAGATAATAATACACCGGACAGTGCCGAAGACAACCCACTCCAGCAAGATGCAGCGCAGGAGGACGGAGACGCCAGCCCTCATGAGAGAGCGGCAGAAGAAGAGGTAGAGGATTATATGCCTCCCTCCGGAGACGAGGCAAGCCTCGACGACGATGAATTCGTCGTGCCTGAGGATCCCATCGAACAAGAGCGTTTTAAACGCAGGCTGATGGCCACGGCGAACAGCCTCAAGAAAAAGCAGCAACAGCTTAGAGCTGATCAAGATCTGCTAGCCGACAGATGGACCAAAGTCCTCGCGACCGAAGAGCATGAGCTCGAACGCCCCTCCAAAAGCTACCCTAAACGCAAGCTGCTCCCCCGATTAGAGCAGGAGGCGTATGAACCCGCATCACCAGGAGACAATACGGCTGACCGACCACCCCGTGGTCGCGACAGAGAGGCCTCTAGGCCCTTCACTAGACCCGTACACCGGCATCGCTCGAAAAGCACAAGGCCACAGGGGAATGCTCCGGACTTGCGAGATATATTGGAGGATAAGGCAAGACAATCAAGATCGATCTATGGATCGCGTGGGCGCCCCACGATACGTGACGACAACCGCCGCGCCGGACACAGTAAGTCCGGCCGGGCCGAACAAAATAGACAAAGCCCTTTCGAGCTCCGTCGTGATATCGCCCAGTACAGAGGCGCCGCACACCCACTATGCTTCACAGATGAAGTAATGGATCATCAAATCCCCGAAGGGTTTAAACCCGTGAATATTGAATCTTACGATGGCACAACAGACCCCGCGGTTTGGATCGAAGACTATCTCCTTCACATCCACATGGCCCGTGGTGACGACCTTCATGCCATCAAATATCTCCCCCTCAAGCTTAAAGGACCAGCCCGGCATTGGCTTAACAGCTTGCCAGCAGAGTCAATTGGGAGTTGGGAAGACCTGGAAGCCGCATTCCTCGATAACTTCCAAGGCACGTATGTGCGACCACCAGACGCTGATGACCTAAGACACATAATTCAACAGCCAGACGAATCGGCCAGACAATTCTGGACACGGTTCTTAACCAAGAAAAACCAAATCGTCGACTGTCAGATGCGGAGGCCCTCGCGGCCTTCAAGCATAATATCCGCGACGAGTGGCTTGCCCGGCACCTGGGACAGGAAAAGCCGAAATCCATGGCAGCCCTCACATCTCTCATGACCCGCTTCTGCGCAGGTGAGGACAGCTGGCTAGCACGCAACAACAACCTCAGCAAAAATTCTGGCAGTCCGGACATCAAGGACCGTAGTGGCAGGTCGCGTCGTAACAAAAACAAACGCCGCATTAACGGCGACAATAGTGAGGATACGGCAGTCAATGCCGGATTCAGAGGCTCTAAACCCGTTCAGCGGAAAAAGCCATTCGAAAGAACTACTCCGAGTCCGTCCAATTTGGACCGAATACTCGACCGCTTGTGCCAGATACACAGCACCCCCGAAAAGCCAGCTAACCACACCAATAGGGACTGTTGGGTATTCAAGCAGGCAGGCAAATTAATTGCTAAAAACAATGACAAGGGGTTGCATAGCGATGACGAGGAGGAGACCCGACCGCCGAACAATAGAGGACAGAAGGGTTTCCCCCCACACGTGCGGACGGTGAACATGATATACGCAACGCACATACCCAAAAGGGAGCGAAAGCGTGCGCTAAGGGATGTATACGCGATGGAGCCAGTTGCCCCGAAGTTCAATCCATGGTCCTCCTGCCCGATCACTTTTGACTGAAGGGACCACCCCACCAGCATCCGCCACGGCAGATTCGCCGCATTGGTTTTAGACCCAATCGTCGACGGGTTTCACCTCACCAGAGTCCTGATGGACGGCGGCAGCAGCCTGAACCTGCTTTATCAGGATATAGTGCGCAAAATGGGCATAGACCCCTCAAGGATTAAACCAACCAAGACAACCTTTAAAGGCATCATACCAGGTGTAGAAGCCAATTGTACAGGCTCAGTTACACTGGAAGTGGTCTTCGGATCCCCGGATAACTTCCGAAGCGAGGAGTTAATCTTCGACATAGTTCCGTTCCGCAGCGGCTATCACGCCCTGCTCGGACGTACCGCGTTTGCAAAGTTCAACGCGGTGCCGCACTACGCATACCTCAAGCTCAAGATGCCAGGCCCTCGAGGAGTCATCACGGTCAATGGAAACACTGAACGTTCCCTCCGCACGGAGGAACATACAGCAGCTCTCGCAGTAGAAGTACAATGCAGCCTCTTAAGGCAATTCTCGAGTCCGGCCGTTAAGCGGCCGGACACAGCTAAGCGCACCCGGAGTAACATACAACAAGACCACCTGGCACGTTCCGAGCACACGTAGCAGTGCGGCCCCAACCCCAGACCCTGTAAAACATCAAGACAGGTCCTCCGCGTACACCATTATGCTCTGAAGATACCATGGGCATGGGGAGAGGGGCACGACCACGATAGGCCCAGACTGCAGCTCAACCACACCAGGGGCTCTCAAGTGTGTCGTTCTTTTTTCTTTTCCTTTTCCTTTTTTACCCACCGGACTCCGTTCGTCAGAGGCCCTGTCCGGCGGCAGACCTACCGAACTCACGATGCAACAGCCAGGGAAGGATAAAGGCTACAGCGAATATCCAGGTGGTCTCCATTACGAGCATTAAATCTGTTTTACGCACCATTCGGCATCCTACCCCTGGAGGGGGACATGTTTAACAGTCCCACCCCTTGCTTATCGCACCATTTGTATTGTTCTGCACTTACAGCAGTCTTTCTTGAATAAACAATGCAGCACCTTTTTGCTTATAATTGCATTTCTTTTTTATGTATATGTTACATTTACAGCATGTTGCATCTGTACACTTTGGTACGGCTAAAATACACCAGGGGCTTATGTTTCCCGCATCATGGTGTGATAAGTCCAAACACTTTCACAAGTGCGGCACCCCGAACTTATAGCACTATATGCATCGGCTCTGAATCATGTCTTGGGTCAATAGTTGGGTTTGCCCGGCTCCCATGTTTTGGTACCTTACGTTCCGTTGTATCGGCTAAGGTAGCACTGGGAGAACCACTGCGATTGCGCCCAAGTTGAGCTGGGTTAACGCCTCAGTGGAGAAAGCTAAAACTGACCGTCATGATGAGGCGAGAGCCGGTCACTGTTCGAGAGGTTTTTTGCGAGTCCTTAAAGACTTATGCCGCTTAAACCGAGGAGCCGGATCTTGTCCGGCCCAGGCGTGGATAGCGCCCCAAATTCGGCCTTCCGAAAACTAGGGGCTTCGCCAAAATTTAAAATTATAGAATTCTATGGCTAAGTGAGAGTGTTCAAGCATTATAAGTCCGATTGCCTTGTTCGCTGTGTTGAGCGCCTCCCTAGATGGACCCAAAAATGGGAACAAGAGTGCTCAAGTTTATCCCGAACACCCCAGCACTCGTGGCATGGGGGCTGAAGCCGACGACTTGCCATCTCTCAGATTTGATAAACAGCCGCACAGAAGGTAATATTTTAAATTAACAAGCGTTGCTTAGCACATATGAACTAAGTTTTCAGCGCACAGGATAACAATATGCGAGTCTACTCAAAAATTACATCTTTGGAGCACTCACCCGCAATAGTGCGGGCGCCCTTCAGCACACTCTTATAATACATCTCGGGCGTGCGATGCTCCTTGTCCTCTGGTGGCGGGTCCCTCACGAGCTTCTGGGCATCCATCTTGCCCCAGTGCACCTTTGCGCGGGCAAGGGCCCGACGGGCACCTTCAATACAGGCGGAGTGCTTGATGACTTCAACCCACGAGCACGCATCCACCAGCCGCCGCACCAGGCCGAAGTAGCTCCCAGGCATGGCCTCCTTAGGCCACAGCCGAACTATGAGGCCCTTCATGGCCTGTTCGGCCGCCTTGTGGAGCTCGACCAGCTGCTTCAGCTGGTCGCTAAGGGGCACCGGATGTCCGGCCTCAGCATACTGAGACCAGAAGACCTTCTCCGTCAAGCTCCCCTCCTCGGCCCGGTAGAACGCGGAAGCATCGGACACGCTGCAAGGCAGATCTGTGAACGCTCCTGGAGAGCTCCGAATTCGGGTAAGCAACAGGTAATTAACACTCACATGCTTACTTTGCATGAAAAATGCCTTACCCGCTGCTATTTTATTCACCGCCTCGATCTCCTGGAGGGCCTTGTAGGCTTCGGCATTAGCGGCTTTGGCACTCTCAAGAGCCGTTGCAAGCTCAGACTCTCGAGTCTTCGAGTCACGCTCCAGGCTCTCATGTTTTTTCACGAGATCCTGGAGCTCTTGTTGTACCTCCGCCACCCGCGCCTCCTGCTTCTCTCGCTCAGTGTGCTCCGCGGCCGCATTGCGTTCGGCCGCGGCCACCGCCTCTTTCAGGGTTGCCACCTCGTTAGTGGCCCCTGCAATACCCACGTTATCCTTGTCATTCTTTTTGCAACCAAAATCCTTTTCTGTAAGGTACAATTTTAATAAGGTGTTACTCACCTTCCTTGTCCTCGACCTGCTTCTTGGCACGGCCGAGCTCGCTCTCGGACCGCTTGAGGCTTTACTTTAAAGTATTGACCTCCGCAGTCAGTGCGGCAGAGGTCAGCAGCGCAGCCTGCAATCCCATATTGACATATTTTTTATGACTCCTGCGTATATCTTCTTAAGATCCTCAGTCCGGCTTTTCTTTCCGAACACCGAACCGAGCATCAGGGGCTACTGCCTATGCGGTAACATTTTATATATATCGAAATTCTTACCTCAAAGCCTGTTAGAAGGCTGCTGCAGGCTTCGGTCAGCCCGCTCTTGGCGAGCTGAACCTTCTGAATCACCGCACTCATAACAGTGCGGTGTTCCTCTTCAATGGAGGCGCCATTGAGCGCCTCCAGCAAGTTATCCGGCGCCTCCAGTTGGACGGAGGCTGCCGGTGTCACGGTCTTGCTCTTCTTACAAAGGGGTCGCCCGCCGGACTCCGGAGCCACTGTGGGTTCCGGGGCCGAGTCCGGTGCAAAGTCCGAGAGGTTGTCCTGCGACACCTCCAGGGCCTCCTCCTCCTGGTGGGTCCCTTCCTGGGATCCCACCTCGGCATCGTCCGCATCACGGGGGGTGGAGGCAGTCGGAAGAGAATCCATGTCCGACGCACCTAAGGACCCGCTCGAGGAAGCGGGAAGATCATCCTTGGGCGGACTACAGGGTTGTATGCGGCATTAGAAAGACATTATGTGGCGAAAAGAAAAAACCTTGAAGTTATTCGGGAGTCCGGATACTTACGATGTCTCCAGGGGCTTGGCCCTTGGAGGCCAGTCCTTGTCGTTGTCACTGGTGTTGGCAGAGCAGTCCGGGGGAAGGGTTTTTCCCTTCTTGGACCCTTCGGCCTCCCTTGTTGGGGAGGCCTTCCTTTTCTTCCCTCCCCCCGCTAGGGGAGAGGCTTTCTTCTTCTCCTCCTCGCCTTGGTGGGAGGAGTCGGCCTCGGATTCATCATCCGATAGCACCTGAAAATGGGAACTCTTCCGAGTCCCCGTGGCCTTCTTCTTGGCCTTCTTCTCCGCCACCACGTGGGGTGCCGGAGCCAGCAGCCCCGTTAGGCGGGCGTCAGCTGGGTCCTCTTGTTGGAAATATGCCCTAGAGGCAATAATAAAAGCATTATTATTATATTTCCTTGTTCATGATAATTATCTTTTATTCATGCTATAATTGTATTATCCGGAAATTGTAATACACGTGTGAATACATAGACCACAATACGCCCCTAGTAAGCCTCTAGTTGACTAGCTCGTTGGTCAACAGATAGTCATGGTTTCCTGACTATGGACATTAGATGTCGTTGACAACGGGATCACATCATTAGGAGAATGATGTGATGGACAAGACCCAATCCTAAGCATAGCACAAGATCGTGTAGTTTGTTTTGCTAGAGCTTTTCCAATGTCAAGTATCTCTTCCTTAGACCATGAGATCGTGTAACTCCCGGATACCGTAGGAGTGCTTTGGGTGTACCAAATGTCACAATGTAACTGGGTGACTATAAAGGTGCACTAGAGGTATCTCCGAAAGTGTCTGTTGGGTTGACATGGATCGAGACTGGGATTTGTCACTCCGTATGACGGAGAGGTATCTTTGGGCCCACTCGGTAATGCATCATCATAATGAGCTCAAAGTGACCAAGTGTTTGGTCACGGGATCATGCATTGCGGTACGAGTAAAGTGACTTGCCGGTAACGAGACTGAACGAGGTATTGGGATACCGACGATAGAGTCTCGGGCTTGTAACGTACCGATTGACAAAGGGAATAGTCTACGGGGTTGCTTGAATCCTCGACATCGTGGTTCATCCGATGACATCATCGAGGAGCATGTGGGAGCCAACATGGGTATCCAGATCCCGATGTTGGTTATTGATCGGAGAGCCGTCTCGGTCATGTCTGCATGTCTCCCAAACCCGTAGGGTCTACACACTTAAGGTTCGGTGACGCTAGGGTTGTTAGGAAGACTTGTATGTGATTACCGAATGTTGTTCGGAGTCCCGGATGAGATCCCGGACATCACGAGGAGTTCCGGAAGGGTCCGGAGGTAAAGATTTATATATGGGAAGTTGTCATGCGGACACCGGAAAGTTTCGGGGGCATATCGGTATTGTACCGGGGCCACCGGAGGGGTTTCGGGGGTCCACCGGGAGGGGCCACCCCTCTTGGTGGGCCACATGGGCCGCGTGGGGAAGGGCACCAGCCCCTGGAGGGCTGGGCGCCCCCCCCCCTTGGGCCCATGCGCCTAGGTTGGGGGAACCCTAAGGGGGGCGCACCCCCTTTGCTTGGGGGGCAAGTCCCCCCTCCCTGGTCGCCCCCCCCCCCCTCTAGATCCCATCTAGAGGGGCCGGCCCCCCTTGCCCCTTCCCCTATAAATAGAGGGGTGAGGGGAGGGCTGCAAGACACAACCAAGGTGCAGCCCCTCCCCTCCCCAACACCTCTCCTCCTCCGTCACGAGCTTGGCGAAGCCCTGCCGGAGTACTGCTTCTCCACCAACACCACACCGTCGTGCTGCTGTTGGAGCTGTCTTCCTAAACCTTCCTTCCTCCTTGCTGGATCAAGACGGAGGAGACGTCGTCCGTTTCGTACGTGTGTTGAACGCGGAGGTGCTGTCCGTTCGGCACTTGGTCATCAGTGATCTGAATCACGTCGAGTACGACTCCATCATCACCGTTCCCTCGAACGCTTCCGCACGCGATCTACAAGTGGTATGTAGATGCAAACTCACTCCCTTGACTCGTTGCTTAGATGAACTCATAGATGGATCTTGGTGAAACCGTAGGAAAAAATTTAATTTTCTGCAATGTTCCCCAACAGTGGCATCATGAGCTAGGTCTATGCGTAGTTCTCTATTGCATGAGTAGAACACAATTTTGTTGTGGGCATAGATCTTGTCAGCTTGCTTGCCGCTACTAGTCTTATCTTGCTTCAGCGGTATTGTGGGATGAAGCGGCCCGGACCAACCTTACACGTACGCTTATGTGAGACCGTTTCCACCGACTAACATGCACTAGTTGCATAAGGTGGCTGGCGGGTGTCTGTCTCTCCCACTTTAGTTGGAGCGGATTCGATGAAAAGGGTCCTTATGAAGGGTAAATAGATGTTGACAAAATCACGTTGTGGTTATTCATAGGTAAGAAAACGTTCTTGCTAGAACCCAATTGCAGCCACGTAAAAGATGCAACAATAATTAGAGGACGTCTAACTTGTTTTTGCAGCAATTGTCATGTGATGTGATATGGCCAGAAGTTGTGATGAATGATGAATGATATATTGTGATGTATGAGATCATGTTCTTGTAATAGGAATCACGACTTGCATGTCGATGAGTATGACAACCGGCAGGAGCCATAGGAGTTGTCTTTATTTTTTGTATGACCTGCGTGTCATTGAAGAACGCCATGTAAATTACTTTACTTTATTGCTAAACGCGTTAGCCATAGAAGTAGAAGTAGTCGTTGGCGTGACAACTTCATGAAGACACAATGATGGAGATCATGATGATGGAGATCATGGTGTCATGCCGGTGACGAAGATGATCATGGAGCCCCGAAGATGGAGATCGAAGGAGCTATATGATATTGGCCATATCATGTCACTACTATATAATTGCATGTGATGTTTATTATGTTTTATGCATCTTGTTTACTTAGAACGGCGGTAGTAAATAAGATGATCCCTTATAATAATTTCAAGAAAGTGTTCCCCCTAACTGTGCACCGTTGCTAAAGTTCGTCGTTTCGAAGCACCACGTGATGATCGGGTGTGATAGATCCTTACGTTCACATACAACGGGTGTAAGACAGATTTACACATGCAAAAACACTTAGGGTTAACTTGACGAGCCTAGCATGTACAGACATGGCCTCGGAACACAAGAGACCGAAAGGTCGAACATGAGTCGTATGGAAGATACGATCAACATGGAGATGTTCACCGACAATGACTAGTCCGTCTCACGTGATGATCGGACACGGCCTAGTCGACTCGGATCGTGTAACACTTAGATGACTAGAGGGATGTCTAATCTGAGTGGGAGTTCATTAAAATAATTTGATTAGATGAACTTAATTATCATGAACTTAGTCTAAAACCTTTTGCATAATATGTCTTGTAGATCAAATGGCCAACGCTCATGTCAACATGAACTTCAACGCGTTCCTAGAGAAAACCAAGCTGAAAGATGATGGCAGCAACTATACGGATTGGGTTCGGAACCTGAGGATCATCCTCATAGCTGCCAGGAAACAATATGTCCTAGAAGGACCGCTAGGTGATGCTCCCGTCCCAGAGAACCAAGACATTATGAATGCTTGGCAGTCTCTTGCTGATGATTACTCCCTCGTTCAGTGCGGCATGCTTTACAGCTTAGAACCGGGGCTCCAAAAGTGTTTTGAGCAACACGGAGCATATGAGATGTTCGAGGAGCTGAAACTAGTTTTCCAAGCTCATGCCCGGGTCGAGAGATATGAAGTCTCCGACAAGTTCTATAGTTGTAAGATGGAGGAAAATAGTTCTGTCAGTGAGCATATACTCAAAATGTCTGGGTTGCACAACCACCTGTCCCAGCTGGACATTAACCTCCCGGATGAGGCGGTCATTGACAGAATCCTTCAGTCTCTCCCACCAAGCTACAAGAGCTTTGTGATGAACTACAATATGCAGGGGATGGTGAAGACCATTCCTGAAGTATTTTCAATGCTGAAGTCAGCAGAGGTTGAAATCAAGAAAGAACATCAAGTGCTGATGGTCAATAAGACCACTAAGTTCAAGAAGGGCAAGGGTAAGAAGGACGGCAAAGATGTTGCCGCGCCCGGTAAGCCAGTTGTCGGGAAGAAGTCAAAGAATGGACCCAAGCCTGAAACTGAGTGCTTTTATTGCAAGGGGAAGGGTCACTGGAAGCGGAACTGCCCCAAATACTTAGCAGACAAGAAGGCCGGCAACACTAAAGGTATATTTGATATACATGTAATTGATGTGTACCTTACCAGTACTTGTAGTAACTCCTGGGTATTTGATACCGGTGCCGTTGCTCACATTTGTAACTCACAGCAGGAGCTGCGGAATAAGCGGAGACTGGCGAAGGACGAGGTGACGATGCGCGTCGGGAATGGTTCCAAGGTCGATGTGATCGCCGTCGGCACGCTACCTCTACATTTACCTATGGGATTAGTTTTAAACCTCAATAATTGTTATTTAGTGCCAAGTTTGAGCATGAACATTGTATCTGGATCTCGTTTAATACGAGATGGATACTCATTTAAATCTGAGAATAATGGTTGTTCTATTTATATGAGAGATATGTTTTATGGTCATGCCCCGATGGTCAATGGTTTATTCTTAATGAATCTCGAACGTAATGTTACACATATTCATAGCGTGAATACCAAAAGATGTAAAGTTGATAACGATAGTCCCACATACTTGTGGCATTGCCGCCTTGGTCACATTGGTGTCAAGCGCATGAAGAAGCTCCATGCTGATGGACTTTTAGAGTCTCTCGATTATGAATCATTTGACACATGCAAACCATGCCTCATGGGCAAAACGACTAAGACCCCGTTCTCCGGAACAATGGAGCGAGCAACCAACTTGTTGGAAATCATACATACCGATGTGGTGCGGTCCAATGAGCGTTGAGGCTCGCGGAGGATATCGTTATGTTCTCACTCTCACTGATGACTTGAGTAGATATGGGTATGTCTACTTGATGAAACACAAGTCTGAGACCTTTGAAAAGTTCAAGGAATTTCAGAATGAAGTAGAGAATCAACATGACCGAAAGATAAAATTCTTACGATCGGATCGTGGAGGAGAATATTTAAGTCACGAATTTGGTACACACTTAAGAAAATGTGGAATCGTTTCACAACTCACGCCGCCTGGAACACCTCAGCGTAACGGTGTGTCCGAACATTGTAATCGCACTCTATTAGATATGGTGCGATCTATGATGTCTCTTACCGATTTACCGCTATCATTTTGGGGATACGCTCTAGAGACAGCTACATTCACTTTAAATAGGGCACCGTCTAAATCCGTTGAGACGACACCGTATGAATTATGGTTTGGAAAGAAACCAAGTTGTCGTTTCTAAAAGTTTGGGGATGCGATGCTTATGTCAAGAAACTTCAACCTGAAAAGCTCGAACCCAAGTCGGAAAAATGCGTCTTCATAGGATACCCTAAAGAAACCATTGGGTATACCTTCTACTTAAGATCCCAGGGCAAGATCTTTGTTGCCAAGAACGGATCCTTTCTGGAAAAAGAGTTTCTCTCGAAAGAAGTAAGTGGGAGGAAAGTAGAACTCGATGAAGTACTACCTCTTGAACGGGATAGTAGTGCACCTCAGGAAAATGTTCCTGTGATGCCTACACCAACTGAAGAGGAAAATAATGATGATGATCAAGGTACTTCGGATCAAGTTGCTACTGAACTTCGTAGGTCCACAAGGACACGTTCCGCACTAGAGTGGTATGGCAACCCTGTCCTGGAAATCATGTTGTTGGACAACGGTGAACCTTCGAACTATGAAGAAGCAATGGCGGGCCCAGATTCCAACAAATGGCTAGAAGCCATGAAATCCAAGATAGTATCCATGTATGAAAACAAAGTATGGACTTTGACTGACTTGCCCGATGATCGGCGAGCGATAGAAAACAAATGGATCTTTAAGAAGAAGACGGACGCGGATGGAAATGTCACCATCTATAAAGCTCGACTTGTCGCTAAGGGTTATCGGCAAGTTCAAGGGATTGACCACGATGAGACTTTCTCTCCCATAGCGAAGCTTAAGTCCGTCCGAATCATGTTAGCAATTGCCGCATACTATGATTATGAGATATGGCAGATGGACGTCAAAACGGCATTCCTTAACAGGCATCTTAAGGAAGAACTGTATAAGATGTAGCCGGAGGGTTTTGTCGATCCTAAGAATGCTAACAAAGTATGCAAGCTCCAGCGATCCATTTATGGGCTGGTGCAAGCATCTCGGAGTTGGAACATTCGCTTTGATGAGATGATCAAAGCATTTGGGTTTATGCAGACTTATGGAGAAGCCTGCGTTTACAAGAAAGTGAGTGGGAGCTCTGTAGCATTTCTCATATTATATGTAGATGACATACTTTTGATGGGAAATGATATAGAACTTTTGGACAACATTAAGGCCTACTTGAATAAGTGTTTTTCAATGAAGGACCTTGGAGAAGCTGCTTATACATTAGGCATCAAGATCTATAGAGATAGATCGAGAAGCCTCATAGGTCTTTCACAAAGCACATACCTTGATAAGATTTTGAAGAAGTTCAAAATGGATCAGTCCAAGAAGGGGTTCTTGCCTGTATTGCAAGGTGTGAGATTGAGCTCGGCTCAATGCCCGACCACGGCGAAAGATAAAGAAGAGATGAGTGTCATCCCCTATGCTTCAGCCATAGGATATATTATGTATGCCATGCTGTGTACCAGACCTGATCTAAACCTTGCCGTAAGTATGGTAGGAAGGTACCAAAGTAATCCCGGCAAGGAACACTGGACAGCGGTCAAGAATATCCTAAAGTACCTAAAAAGGACGAAGGACATGTTTCTCATTTATGGAGGTGACGAAGAGCTCGTCGTAAAGGGTTACGTTGATGCTAGCTTCGACACAGATCTGGATGACTCTAAGTCACAAACCGGATACGTGTATATGTTGAATGGTGGAGCAGTAAGCTGGTGCAGCTGCAAGAAGAGCGTCGTGGCGGGATCTACATGTGAAGCGGAGTACATGGCAGCCTCGGAGGCAGCGCATGAAGCAATTTGGGTGAAGGAGTTCATCACCGACCTAGGAGTCATACCCAATGCGTCGGGGCCGATCAAACTCTTCTGTGACAACACTGGAGCTATTGCCCTTGCCAAGGAGCCCAGGTTTCACAAGAAGACCAGGCACATCAAGCATCGTTTCAACTCCATCCGTGAAAATGTTCAAGATGGAGACATAGATATTTGCAAAGTACATACGGATCTGAATGTCGCAGATCCGTTGACTAAACCTCTCTCACGAGCAAAACATGATCAACACCAGAACTCTATGGGTGTTCGATTCATCACAATGTAACTAGATTATTGACTCTAGTGCAAGTGGGAGACTATTGGAAATATGCCCTAGAGGCAATAATAAAAGCATTATTATTATATTTCCTTGTTCATGATAATTGTCTTTTATTCATGCTATAATTGTATTATCCGGAAATCGTAATACACGTGTGAATACATAGACCACAATACGCCCCTAGTAAGCCTCTAGTTGACTAGCTCGTTGGTCAACAGATAGTCATGGTTTCCTGACTATGGACATTAGATGTCGTTGACAACGGGATCACATCATTAGGAGAATGATGTGATGGACAAGACCCAATCCTAAGCATAGCACAAGATCGTGTAGTTCGTTTTGCTAGAGCTTTTCCAATGTCAAGTATTTCTTCCTTAGACCATGAGATCGTGTAACTCCCGGATACCGTAGGAGTGCTTTGGGTGTACCAAACGTCACAACGTAACTGGGTGACTATAAAGGTGCACTACAGGTATCTCCGAAAGTGTCTATTGGGTTGACACGGATCGAGACTGGGATTTGTCACTCCGTATGGCGGAGAGGTATCTCTGGGCCCACTCGGTAATGCATCATCATAATGAGCTCAAAGTGACCAAGTGTTTGGTCACGGGATCATGCATTGCGGTACGAGTAAAGTGACTTGCCGGTAACGAGACTGAACGAGGTATTGGGATACCGATGATCGAGTCTCGGGCTTGTAACGTACCGATTGACAAAGGGAATAGTATACGGGGTTGCTTGAATCCTCGACATCGTGGTTCATCCGATGACATCGTCGAGGAGCATGTGGGAGCCAACATGGGTATCCAGATCCCGCTGTTGGTTATTGACCGGAGAGCCGTCTCGGTCATGTCTGCATGTCTCCCGAACCCGTAGGGTCTACACACTTAAGGTTCGGTGACGCTAGGGTTATTAGGAAGACTTGTATGTGATTACCGAATATTGTTCGGAGTCCCGGATGAGATCCCGGACGTCACGAGGAGTTCCGGAAGGGTCCGGAGGTAAAGATTTATATATGGGAAGTTGTCATGCAGACACCGGAAAGTTTCGGGGGCATATCGGTATTGTACCGGGGCCACCGGAGGGGTTCCGGGGGTCCACCGGGAGGGGACACCCCTCTTGGTGGGCCACATGGGCCGCGTGGGGCAGGGCACCAGCCCCTGGAGGGCTGGGCGCCCCCCCTTGGGCCCATGCGCCTAGGGTTGGGGGGAACCCTAAGGGGGGCGCACCCCCTTTGCTTGGGGGGCAAGTCCCCCCTCCCTGGCCGCCGCCCCCCCTCTAGATCCCATCTAGAGGGGCCGGCCCCCCTTGCCCCTTCCCCTATAAATAGAGGGGTGAGGGGAGGGTTGCAAGACACAACCAAGGCACAGCCCCTCCCCTCCCCAACACCTCTCCTCCTTCGTCACGAGCTTGGCAAAGCCCTGCCGGAGTACTGCTTCTCCACCAACACCACGCCGTCGTGCTGCCATTGGAGCTGTCTTCCTCAACCTCTCCTTCCTCCTTGCTGGATCAAGACAGAGGAGACGTCGTCCGTTCTGTACGTGTGTTGAACGCGGAGGTGCTGTCCATTCGGCACTTGGTCATCGGTGATCTGAATCACGTCGAGTACGACTCCATCATCACCGTTCCCTCGAACGCTTCCGCACGCAATCTACAAGTGGTATGTAGATGCAAACTCACTCCCTTGAGTCGTTGCTTAGATGAACTCATAGATGGATCTTGGTGAAACCGTAGGAAAAATTTTAATTTTCTGCAACATTCCCCAACACCTCTGGCAATGGGGCCAGACAGATAGTCCGTTCGGCCTTCGCCAGCCAGTCCTGTCAAAGGTAAAGGGAGTTTAGATCCCGCATAGAGTCAAACCATGGAAAACAAGTGGCAAATTCACTTACCTCGTCAGCTGGATGCTGCGAGCGGAATCCGCGATCTTCGGTAGCGGATGCGGGAGCCTCGGCGCCCTTGAACAGCACCTTCCAGAAATCTTCGTATGTAGTGTCGAAGAGCCCGCTCAGGGTCTGGTGCTGCGCCGGATCGAACTCCCACATGTTGAAACCCCGTCGTTGGCACGGGAGAATCCGGCGGATGAGCATGACCTGGACTACGTTGACAAGCTTGAGCTTCTTGTCCACCAGCTTCTGGATACAGGCTTGGAGTCCGGTCAGCTCCTCCGAATCCCCCCAGATCCGGCCACTCTCTTTCCAGGAGGTGAGCCGTGTAGGGATGCCGGATCTGAATTCGGGGGCCGCTGCCCAATCAGGGTCACGCGGCTCGGTGATGTAGAACCACCCCGATTGCCACCCCTTAATGGTTTCCATGAAAGTGCCCTCCAGCCACGTAACGTGGGACATCCTGCCCACCATGGCGCCTCCGCACTCTGCTTGGCTGCCCTTCACAACCTTCGGCTTGACACTGAAGGTCTTGAGCCACAAGCCAAAGTGGAGCTGGATGCAGAGGAAGGCCTCGCACACGACGATAAACGCCGAGATGTTGAGGATGAAATTCGGGGCCAGATCATGGAAATCCAGGCCGTAGTAGAACATGAGTCCCCGGACAAAGGGATGAAGTGGGAAGCCCAGTCCGCGGAGGAAATGGGGAAGAAATACTACCCTCTCATGAGGCCTGGGGGTGGGGATGAGCTCTCCCTCGTCGGGGAGCCGGTGCGCAATGTTGTTGGACAAATATCCGGCGTTGCGCAGCTTCTGGATCTGCTCCTTTGTGACGGAGGAGGCCATCTACTTGCCTCCCGCTCCGGACATAGTTGGAGAAGGTTGAGGTGAGAAGTGCGGACTTGGGCGCTGGAGCTCGAGTTCACGGAGATGGATAAGCCAAGGAGGAAGAAGGCGCAGGTAAAAGGGTTGGATCTTTATCCCCTTATATGGGCAGACAAAATCATGTGTCCCCACCAGCCTGGTAAAACTCGCTTATCTCCCAAGCGTCACAATCAATGGCGCAGTTGGGTTACCCACGTCCGTATTGATGGGAATCCCTGAATAAGGGGAACACGATCTCTGCTTCGACAAGACATGCCAAGGAAACTGCTTCGCTAAATGCGCTGAGGTGGAACAATAAAAACAATTTGAGTAAAGGCTTAGTAGTGGTGTGACGTCACGCCACAAAATACGTCAGCAGATTGAACTTGTGTAATATTATTCTCTCTAGATGGTACGTGGAATTTATTTTTGCAGAGCCGGACACTATCCTGGTGTTCACAATCTTCTATAAATTATTCGGAGGAAGAACCTGCCTTGCAATGCCGAAGACAACACGTGCGCCGGACTCGTCGTCATTGAAGCCTGGTCCAGGGGCTACTGAGGGAGTTCCGGACTAGGGGGTGTCCGGATAGCCGAACTATCGTGATCGGCCAGACTCCAAGACTATGAAGATACAAGATTGAAGACTTCGTCCCGTGTCCAGATGGGACTTTCCTTGGCGTGGAAGGCAAGCTTGGCGATACGGATATGTAGATCTCCTACCATTGTAACCGACTCTGTGTAACCCTAGCCCTCTCCGGTGTCTATATAAACCGGATGGCTTTAGTCCATAGGACGAACAACAATCATACCATAGGCTAGCTTCTAGGGTTTAGCCTCCTTGATCTCGTGGTAGATCTACTCTTGTAACACACATCATCAATATTAATCAAGCAGGACGTAGGGTTTTACCTCCATCAAGAGGGCCCGAACCTGGGTAAAACATCGTGTCCCTTGTCTCCTGTTACCATCCGCCTAGATGCACAGTTCGGGACCCCCTACCCGAGATCCGCCGGTTTTGACACCGACAACACCCGTGATCTCAAGGTGGATGGCAAGCCCATAAAGGACATCATCTTCTCCCTCAACGAGCAAATCAATTTCGTCCATAGCCAGATCCACGATCTTCAAAGCCAGGTCTTTGAATATGAGGCCAGGTTTAAAGGTATGAGTTTGACTACCAGTTGCAGGATCCGAGAGACTCACTCCTCCTCTTATGATGGTGAACCCCTGCCATGGAAACCCAAGGACAAGAAACCTTCTACTTCATCACCACCATCTTCTTCATCACCACCAAAAGAAAACTGAGTATTGGGTATGGGCACTCCCCTTGGCTTTCACCAAGCTTGGGGGAGGTGCCCCGGTATCATATCAAGCTCCACTATCTTTTGCCTTTACTTTCTTAGTTCAATCAATGGTTATCTTTTGCTTTTAGATAAATAAAAGTTTAGTTCTATCCTTTCTTTTTGTGAGTTTGCTTAGTAATCAATCCTTGTAATCGTGCGCGAGATATAATAAAGTTTAGTTTGAGTTTTGTCTTCTTTACTTTCTTGCGGCAATAAAAAGAAAGGAAATAAAAAGAAAATATCATATGCTAATCTTATGGTAAGTGATGACATTACACAAGGAAAAGTATAATTAGAAAATTTTATTGTAGATTGACAAACATAGTATTGGTCAATGATGCAACACATGAAAGAATTAATAAGGGAAGAGCATATTCACATGTAAATACACTATCATGGAAATATTTTGTGATTGTGAGCACCCATCAAAATATTATATGCCAAAATTGTTGACGTTGGACAAGGAAGACAACTTAATGATTTATGTTTGTTCATATTCACATAGAAGTCATATTGTCATAGATCCTTCAACATGTGGTGCTTGCCCCTATCTTTACTAGCCAAAAATTCCGCACTAAGTAGATATACTACTTGTGCATCCAAAACCCTTAAAACCTATCTTGTTTGAGAGTCCACCATACCTACCTATGGATTGAGTAAGATCCTTCAAGTAAGTAGTCATCGGTGCAAAAAGAGCAATAAAAATTGCTTATACAAATGTGAGATCATGTAGTGTAAGGGAAAATTGAGCGTTGTACGAACTTGTGATGGTGAAGAATAAAAGCGACGGACTGCATAATAAAGGTTGCCATTGCAAGGGGCAATATAACGTGACGTTCTCTTGCACTAAGGGGTTGAGCATACAAACAAAAAGCGCATGGAAACCTTTGCTTCCCTCCGCGAAGGGCCTATCTTTTACTTTCATGTATTTACTTTTATGCAAGAGTCAAAGTTTTTCTCTTTATTCCTTTTATTTTTCTCCTTTGGCAAGCATCATGTGGTGAGGAAAGATATAGGCACATATGTCCAGTTGAATATGGGTGGCATAAGTTATTATTGTTGACATCACCCTTGAGGTGAGTGTGCTGGGAGGCAAAACTATAAGCTCCTATCTTTCTTTGTGTCCGGTTGAAACGTTTTGCTCATGTGTACGCGGTGAGTGTTAGCAATCATAGAAGACTGAATGATGGTTGAGTATGTGGACTTGCCTAAAGGCTCCGATATGTGACCCTTCCTTAAAAGATGATGAATTGTAGTTGCAAAGTTGACTGAGAACATAGTTTGTTGGTTTATAATAGAGTTTATGCTTTATACTTCAATGTTGTGATGAATTGTCACTTGTTCATAAGAAGTCTATGACAAAAAGTTCTATAATAAAAGTTTTATATTAAAGTTTGTTGCTGTTGTAATAAGTCACATGATGCTGCTATGTCCGTATTTTTGTTTTTATCGACACCTCTCTCTCTAAGCATGTGGACATGTTTTTCAATTTCGGTTTTCACTTGAGGACAAGCGAGGTCTAAGCTTGGGGGAGTTGATACGACCATTTTGCATCATGTTTTCCTACTGTTATTTATGTTATTTTATTGTATAATAATGCTTTTTGGAGTAATTCTAATGCCTTTTCTCTCATAATATGCAAGGTATGCACCAAGGGGGAGAATTCTGGCAACTGGGAATCTGGACCTGAAAAAGCTACGTCAAGCTACCTATTCTACACAACTCCAAATGAGCTGAAACTCCCCGAGGATTTTTTATGGAATATTTAAGGAGTATTGGACCAAATAAGTACCAGAGGAGGGCCACCAGGTGGGCACAACCCACTTGGGTGCGCCAGGAGGCCTAGGCGCGCCCTGGTGGGTGTTGCCCTCCTTGGCCCACCTCCGGTGACCATCTTCTGGTATATAAGTCATTTTGACCTAGAAAAAAAAGGGGAGGACATTCGAGCCAAAGCGCCGCCGCCTCGAGGCAGAACTTGGGCAGGAGCACTTTTGCCCTCCGGTGGAGCGATTCTGCCGGGAGAACTTCCCTCCCGGAGGGGGAAATCATCATCATCATCATCACCAACAATTCTCCCATCTTGGGGAGGGTTATCTTCATCAACATCTTCACAGCACCAACTCCTCTCAAACCCTAGTTCATCTCTTGCGTTCAATCTTTGTATCAAAACTATAGATTGGTGCCCGTGGGTGACTAGTAGTGTTGATTACCTCTTGTAGTTGATTACTATATGGTTTATTTGGTGGAAGATTATATGTTCAGATCCATTGTGTTGTTCAATACCCCTCTGATCATGAGCATGTTTATCATTTGTGAGTAGTTACTTTCGTTCTTGTGGTCACGGGAGAAATCATGTTGCAAGCAATCATGTGAACTTGATATGTGTTCGATATTTTGATGGTATGTATGTTGCCATTCTCTTAGTGGTGTCATGTGAACGTAGACTACATGACACTTCACCATATTTGGGCCTAAGGTAATGCATTGTGGAGTAGTTATTAGATGGTGGGTTGCGAGAGTGACGGAATCTTAAACCCCAATTTATGTGCTATTCCATAAGGGACCGATTCGATCCAAAAGTTTAATGCTATGGTTAGAATTTATTCTTAATACTTTTCTTGTAGTCGCGGATGCTTGTGAGAGGGGTAATCATAAGTAGGAGGTTTGTTCAAGTAAGAACAACACCTAAGCACCAGTCCACCCACATATCAAATTATCAAAGTACCGAACACGAATTAAGCCAACATGATGAAAGTGACTAGATGAAATTCCCGTGTACCCTCAAGAACACTTTGCTTATCATAAGAAGCCGTTTTGGCATGTCATTTGCCTCAAAAGGATTGGACTACCTTGCTGCACTTTTGCTACTACTATTGTTACTTGCTCGTTACAAATTATCTTGCTATCAAACTACTCCGCTACTTACAATTTTAGCACTTGCAGACATTACCTTGCTGAAAACCACTTGTCATTTCCTTCTGCTCATCGTTGGGTTCGACATTCTTACTTATCAAAAAGGGCTACAATTGACCCCATATACTTGTGCGTCATCATACCTCTGATGATATATGTTGCTTTGATGGTTGTAAGATGGCTCAAGTTATACCTATGATGATATATGTTGCTTTGATAGATGGATGATGGATGATGGTTTATATATATTGATAGATGTTGTTTTCATGTTTGGTGGTTAGAGTTCCATCGATGCCGATCCACCCTAAACCAAACTAGTTGGGTTGATAGGGTTCCATCGACGCCGAGCCACCCTAAACCAAACTAGTTGGGTTGGTAGGGTTCCATCGACACCGAGCCACCCTAAACCAAACTAGTAGGGTTGGTAGGGTTTCGTTGACACCGAGCCACCCTAAACCAAACTAGTTGGATGGTTAGGGTTCCGTCGACGCCAAGCCACCCTAAACCAAACTAGTTGGGTTGGTAGGGTTCTGTCGACACCGAGCCACCCTAAACCAAACTAGTTGGGTTGATAGGGTTCCGTTGACACCGAGCCACCCTAAACCAAACTAGTGGGGTTAGTAGGTGTAAGTGCATCTAGTGCCACCCCTTGTTGGTTTTGGAGTATTAACGACAAAGTTGGTTGAGGGACTAATGCGTTTGTGAGAATTGCAGGATAACGCAGGTAGTGTCCCTCATTGATTCGGTTTACCTACCGGAGATGACCCCTAAAAATGTATGAAGACATTGAAGACAATGGTGGTATGTGAAGATATTCACATTGAAGACTATAGCATGAGAAGACATTGAGTGAAGACTATGGAGCGCGAAGATTGTGTGGTTTCGTTGTTTCCTTTTCTTCTTTGGTGAGTCATAGGAACCACCGTACTGTTAAGTGGGGTCCAAGTGAACTAAGTTAGAATGACTGAAGTGATGCTCAACCAAAATCCTATGTCTTCGAGCAAAGACAATGAGAGCAAATCTTATTCAGAGCTGGATGAGTTAGCTTTGCTTGTAGCCCAAGTAAAGTTGTCGTGTGTGTTTGAAATCTGACCGTTGGAACACGTGTCAGTTCCTTAGTGACCCAGGGTCATTTCGGACATATCAGGTCGGGTTGCCTTGTGGCTATAAATAGCCCACCCCCTACACCATAAATTGGTGGCTGCTCAGAGTTAGTTTACGGCTTTTGTCGTTTGAGAGCAACCCACCTCGAAGCCTTTGAGAGAGAGAAATGCTTGCGAGGACAAAGCCCAAACACCCAGAGCCAAAGAGTGTTAGGCATCACTGAAGTCTTTCTGTCTGTGTGACCTGAAGACTTATTACACTTGAGGACTGTGAATCCTCCAGCCGGTTAGGCGTCGCGTTCTGAGCATCCAAGAGTCATTGTGGATCGCCGGTGAAGGAAGTCTGTGAAGGTTCGGAAGTCTACCTTGAAGACTTACCAGAGTGATTGGGCGAGGACTAGGTGTCCTTAGCTCAAGGGGAATAAGGTGAAGACACAGTCTTCTGAGTTGAATCTCAGCCTCCCTAACCAGACGTACAGTTGTCACAGCAACTGGAACTGGTCCAACAAATCTTGTGTCTTCAACAAGTGACTGGTTCTATCCTCTCCCCCCTTTACTTAGTGTTTGTCTTCGTGAAGTCATTGCTTAATTGTCATACCTGTTTGACTTCATTGCTTGACTACTATCGTTTGTTGGCTTCATACTATCTTCCATCCTGATCCTTACTACCTAGCTGCTATTAGTCTTTGTACTTTCACATTATCACATACTTGACTATGGCTTGCTTAGTGTAGTTTATCTTCCGCTGCATATCAATTAGGCCATTTCTATTGCTTGTCTTCGAAACTTCCACGTTTTGAAGACTTTCGTAAAAATCGCCTATTCACCCCCCTCTAGTCGATAACTAGCACTTTCAATTGGTATCAGAGCAAGGTACTCCCTTGTTCTGTGTGATTCGGTTTAACCACCTGGAGTTTAGTTATGTCGATTGCAGGGATAATCAAAGTCTCCGCTGCTTGCCCCGTGTTCGATGGAACTGAATATCCCTACTAGAAGAATAAGATGCGCATGCATCTTGAAGCCATTGATGTCGACCTCTGGTATGTCGTCAAGAATGGTGTTCCCAAAACTGGTGAAGGTGTCACCCCCACTGATGTCAAGAAGTTCATTCAACTGGACTCTACTGCAAAGAACATCATCTGTGGTCATCTGACCAAAGGACAGTATGGCCGTGTGAGTGCTCTGGAAACATCGAAGCTAGTCTGGGACTGGCTATCCAAGGTCAATGAAGGCGTCTCAACCCAGAGAGATCAAAGGATCGGTGTTCTTCGCAACCTCTTCAACCGCTTCAAGAGAAACGACAATGAAAATGTCCAGCTCACGTTTGATCGTCTGACTGACATCATAAATGAGCTTCAGGCTCTTGGCGCCACTGAGATTACCAAGCATGAAATCGTCAAGACACTACTGAGATCACTTGACAGCTCCTTTGACACCCTTGCCCTCATGATACAAGAACGCCCTGACTTCAAGACACTCGATCCGTCTGATAAACTTGAGAGGCTCAACACACATGAGTTCCAGCTTTCTGAGAAAAGAGATATCTATGGTCCCATCTATGGCCGAACTCGCGCTTTGAAGGCAAAAGATGTTTCCTCATCTGAAGAAGAATCTGACTGCGGTTCTGATGATCCTGAAGACATTGGAAAGGAACTTGCTATGCTTGTGAAAAAGTTCCAGAAGTTCACCAAGAAGAAAGGCTTCAGAAAGTCTTCACGATCTAGCTCAAGAAATGATGAAGCTTCCACTCATGAAAACAAGAAGAGAACATGTCACAAGTGCAAGAAGCCTGGACACTATATCTCTGAGTGTCCACAGTGGGACAATGAGAAGAAGAAGAAGAAGAAGAAGAGCAAGGAATATGATTCTGATGACAAGAAGAAGAAGAAATCTTCAAAGTCTTCTTCCAAGTCCTCATCAAGGTCTTCATCTCATAAGAAGAGCTCATCTGGCAAGGCTCGTGCTTTTGTTGGCAAGGAAATGGATTCAGAGGAGGAGTCTACTTCTGAGGAGGTAGAGGTGGAGTCTAGAGAGGAGTCTGACCCTGGCGTTGCAAGTCTGGCTCTAGCCACAGCCTATGTTGCCAAGTCCATCTTCAACACTGAAGACACTGACTTCCACACCAACGCTGAAGCTGATGACAAGGATGATCCTGCTCCCACCTACTGCTTCATGGCACGTGGTGCCAAGGTAAAATCACGTGATGCTTACTTCCAAACATCAAGCGAAGATGACTCTGATTGTGAATCCAAACCCAGCTACAAAACTCTTGCTAAAATTGCAACTGAACAACAAAAAGCTATGGAACATACTCAAAAACTGTTAGACAAAAGCGATGACCTGTTGGACGCGGAAATGACACGTTCACAGTCCTTAGTTGAAGACATAAAAAATCTTCATACTAAGTACCAAGACCTTGAAAGTCTTCATGAAACGCTCTCAACCACTCATGAAAGGCTCTCCTATGATTATCTTCAAAGGAAGCAAGAGCATGAGAAATTGAAAGCGGCTCATGAAGATCTTCAAAAAGAGAATGAGTCACTTCGCGCTCAACAGATCAGTTCCGCTCAGGATGGATTTGAACCACCATGTCTAAAATGCATTGAGCGTGATAATGCTACCTCTGTTGCTGAATGTTCCACTGCTGCTACTATTGCATTGCCTTCAACTACAAATGTGGTAACTAACCCCTCTGCGGAGGATACCACTACTATTGCTGATGAAAATTCTAGGTTGAAGACATTGCTTGAAACAGGGATGTATAAAAGTCTGAAAGGACATCAGACACTTTGCGATGTCCTCAAAAAGCAGATTCTGAACCGAAACCCTAGGAAAGAGGGTGTTGGGTTCGAGAGGAAAATGAATGTTGATGGTTCCTACTGGAAGCCTGAGCAGTATCCCAGAACCACATGGGTTGCTGCAAAGGAACCTTCAGTAGATCCATCCACCTTATCTGGCTTCACTTGCGCTAACCCTATCGTCATTGATGAATCCTTTGATGCAAACTATAAACTGTTCAAAAATCAGAATGGTGAAGTGTTTGCCAGGTATATTGATACTAAATGCAGGAATGGGCCACCTATGAAGAAGATCTGGGTACCCAAGCAGTGTATTGAGAATCTTCCTGTGAATGTCATCATGACACCACCAAGGAAGAAGACAAACCCCAGACCTATGGCTTCATATGGCCCAAAGGCTTCATACAGATACAGGACTCATCTGAGTCACCCTAACGCCAATGTTTTGCAGGGAAATCGCACTCAAACTGATGAATATGAGCGTGTGTCTTCAAACCGCTATGTTCATAGAACTAAGAACTTTTCTGCTTATTCATATGAGTATCATTCATCTCCTGCAAGGCTATTTGCTAGGGCTTCAAAGCCGAAGTTCTTAGATGCTGCACTTAGACTCATTGCTTCTAAACCACCCCTGAAGATGTGGGTGGTGAAGAAGAATTAACTTTTTTTTGCAGGGAATGGTCTCCATCCAGCAATCAAAAGCGTCCGATACTATTGATGGGGACCTAAAACACATAATAGGACGCATGATAAAATGATCTTGCTATGTATTTCACATCTGAATCGCTTACCAGTCATACTATGTGTCCTAACCTTAACCTATGTTGTGGTAATCCTTATGAGCGTCAAATACTTATGCTTCACAACACTCTTTGTGAAGCCTATCCTCCTAACTGCACTGTAGGGTACGACACCAAAAGCTTCAGAATGGATTATTGACAGCGGATGCACTAATCATATGACTGGTGATCGAAGTCTTCTCATGGACTCAACCTTACGTCCATCAGACAAGAGTCACATCACGTTTGCTGACACTGGTAAAAGCAAGGTATTGGGTCTAGGTAGAGTTGCAATCTCAAAGGATCAACACATGGATAAAGTGATGCTTGTTGAATCCCTTGGTTTCAACTTAATGTCTGTCTCAATGCTTCGTGACTTAAACATGATTGTGCTATTCGGAAAATATCGTTGCCTTGTACTAATGGAATCTGACAACTCTCTAGTCTTTGAAGGGTATCGAAAAGATGATCTGTACATGGTAGATTTCTTAGCAGGTCCACAGCTTGCCGTATGTCTTCTTGCAAAAGCTTTAGAATGCTGGCTCTGGCATCGGAGGCTGGGGCATGCTGGCATGAGGAACTTACACACACTCGTCAAGAAGAAGCATGTCATAGGCATCAAGGGTGTCAAGTTCAAGAAGGATCATTTGTGTGGTGCCTGCGAAGCTGGAAAGATGACAAGGGCAAAGCACCCCTCGAAGACAATCATGACTACATCTCAACCCTTCGAGCTGCTACACATGGACTTATTTGGCCCTACTCACTATTCTACCCTCACAACAACTGCTTGTCTCTATGGCTTCGTCATTGTTGATGACTACTCAAGATACACATGGGTGCACATAATTCTCTACAAGACTGAAGTGCAAGATGTCTTCAGATGCTTCGCCAATCGAGCAATGAACAATTATAGTGTGAAGATCAAGCATATCAGAAGTGACAATGGCACTGAGTTCAAGAACACAGGGCTTGATCTTTATCTGGATACAATGGGAATCACTCATGAGTTTTCTGCTCCATACACTCCTCAGCAAAATGGCATCATAGAGCGCAAGAACAGAACCCTCATTGAGATGGCTCGAACAATGCTCGACGAGTACAAGACACCAAGAAAGTTCTGGCCAGAAGCTATTGATACAGCATGTCACATCATCAACCGTGTTTACAACCATAAGCTTCTGAACAAAACATCCTATGAGCTCCTTACTGGCAAGAAGCCAAATGTCAGCTACTTCGGAGTATTTGGAGCTAGGTGCTGGATCAAGGATCCCCATCACAAGTCAAAATTTGCACCTAAAGCTCACGAAGGCTTCATGCTTGGCTACGGAAAGGACTCTCACTCTTACAGAGTCTTCAACCTCTATCTCTGCAAAATCGTTGAAACTGTGGACATGAGATTTGATGAAACCAATGGTTCACAAAGAGAGCTCCTGCCAAGTACACTAGATGAAGCTCCGCCCAGCGAATCGATCAAGCTGATGGGAACTGGTGAAATCATGCCTTCTGAAGCACAGCCTGAAGAGGAACTTATCATTTCTGCACCTAACCAATCAGAAGACAATGCACAGACTGAAGACAATGACGACAATGATCAGCAAGAGCAAAGTCTTCGTCCTGTTCATCCTCGAGTTGCAAATGAAGTACAAATTGAGAAGATAATTGATAGCATCAGTGCACCTGGTCCACTTACTCGCTCAAGAGCAACACGGTTAGAAAATTTCTGTGGGCACTTTTCTTTTGTGTCAATATCAGAACCCAAGAAAGTTGTTGAAGCCTTTATGGAACCTGAATGGATACAAGCAATGCAAGAGGAACTTCAACAGTTCAAGCTGAACAATGTTTGGGAACTTGTTAAGCGTCCTAACCCTCGCAAGCATAACATTATTGGTACAAAATGGATATATCAAAACAAGCAAGATGAGCATGGTCAAGTAGTCAAAAACTGTAAGTGCATCTAGTGCCCCTTAGTGATTTTGGTGTATTGAAGACTTATAGGTTAAGGGACTAATGCGTTTGTGAGTGTACACAGGTCTATAAGTCTATGAGGAGTTTGATATTTACAGAGAAAGTCGACCCCTAAAAATGAAGTTCTTCAACTGAAGACTTTGATATTCTGAAGACTTTCTGAAGACTTTGAAAGTGAAGAAATTGGTGTGACCTTGAAGACTTGGTATTCATTTGTGGAACATGAAGCGTGGAGACTTTTGGTTTTCGTAGTTTCATTTTCTCTTTCTTGAGTCATAGGAAACACCGTACTGTTAAAGGGGGTCGAGGAATTACTAAGGAAAATTTCCATGTGATGCTCAACTCAAAATCCTACACCTACCAATCCCTTCGAGTGAAGCCTTTGGAAATCTCATACAGTTCAGTCACTTTCTTCAGTGACAGAGACGAAGTTCTTCTGGTCGCTGATGAATTTGTTCTGACTGAGGTGTTAGGAATTCGTCAGTGTGAATTACCTACATAGTGAGGAACATGATAGCCCTGAGGAATTTGAGAGTCAAATTTCCGATCGTTGTTGTGTTGCGCGCCAGCTGTCCCAAAATATCTTATCCACCTAACGGTCATATCATTTAGGGGCATTTATGTCTTATCATGTCGGGCTGCTCCCTAGGCTATAAATAGCCGCCCCCTACAACCACTAGCTGGTTGGCTGCTCCGAGAGAACTTGACACTTGTCATTTGAGAGCAACCCATCCTTCGAGGACTTTGAGCGAAAATCATCAAGTGAGGAAAACCCAAAACCAAACCCCTACAAACCCAAAGTGATTGAGCATCATTGAAGAAATTGATCCTGCGTGGATCCAACGCTTGTTACCTTTGAAGACTGTGCTTCTTCCAGACGGTTAGACGTCAAGGTCTAGAGCATCCAAGAGGAATTGTGGATCGCCGAGTGACCAAGTCTGTGAAGATTTGGAAGTCGCTTGAAGACTTACCACGAGTAATTGGACGAGGTCTGTGTGACCTTAGTTCAAGGAGAATACGGTGAGGACTGGGTGTCCTGAGCTGCGTGCTCAGCAACTGGGTGTCCGGGACTGTGTGTCCTCGAGTTTAAATACTCAGCCGCTCCAACCAGACGTACAACTGAGACAGCAGTTGGAACTGGTCTACCAAATCATTGTCTTCACCAACCTAACTGGTTCTATTTCCTCAACCCTTTCATTTCCTCATTACTGTGTTGAGTGTTTGTTCATATCTGTGTTTGAAGACTTTGACTGAAGACTTTCTCAATTTCCTCAGTTCAATTTCTTCAGTCTGTTTGTCTTCATCTTGTGTTATCCTGTGATTACGCTTTCTGTACTCTGTGCTAGTCTTCATTTCATCATGATGACCATGCTTGTATTTTGTTATGCTTACTTCTGAGTACTTATTCCGCTGCTAATAGTTCTTCGCTAAGGAATTTCCTCACCGGCAAATTCCTCAGTGAAGAATTCATAAAAATCGCCTATTCACCCCCCTCTAGTCGACATAACGCACTTTCAATTGGTATCAGAGCAAGGTACTCCCTTGTTCTGTGTGATTTTGGTTTAACCGCCTGGAGTTTTAGTTATGTCGACCGCAGGTATGAAGAAAGTGACATGCCCTATCTTTGACGGTCATGATTATCCCAAGTGGAAGGCCATGATGAGGAAGCGCCTCATGGCAAGGAATAGCGAGCTGTGGACCGTCACTGAGATTGGTCTTACTGATCCATGCAAGATGGCGGACGCTGATGATATTCGCAAGTACACTCGACTTGACATCTTGGTGAAGGATATCATCTGTTCCTGCCTATCCAGAGATCAATTCAGGCACATTATGCATCTTTGCAATGCAAAGCTTATCTGGGACCGAATTTCCGACGTCTATGAAGGTCATCGAACCCGTCATGATCCTTGGTTTGAGGACTTCAAGGAATCTCTCAAAACAATGACTTTCAAACCAGAATCATCATCTTCTGCATCATGTCTCATGGCAAAGGGTGTCGAGGTAACCGAATGTTCCTCATCTGAATTTAGTGACTGTGAATCTGATGGTGATGAATCTGATGATGATATTGAACCTAGCTATACCAAACTTGTTTGCATTGCCACCAAACAACAACATGCCCTGGAAAAGGTTCAAAACATGCTAGATAAGAGTGATGATATGTTAGGTGAAGAAATGGATCGCACTAAAGTCCTGACTGAAAATCTTCATAGACTTCAGTCTAGGTTTGATAACCTTCAAAGTCATCATAACACTCTCTTATCTGATCATGAGAAACTTTCTTATGAATTTCTTCAAAGAAAGCAAGATGTTGAGAAGCTAAGAGTGAGTTATGAAGATCTTCAGAAGGAGCGCGATTCATTACTAGCTCAACAAATCAGCGCTTCTCAGGAAGAATTTGTTCCTCCATGCTTAAAGTGCATTGAACGTGAATCTGCTAATTCTTCACCTGAATGTTCAAATGCTTCAACTGTTACAAATTTTTCACCTGCCTCTACTATCACTAATTCCTCATCTGAGGACATTGCTAGTATCACTGACGATGCAGGGCTGAAGGAATTGTACATGACAGGCATGTACAAAAGCCTCAAAGGGCATCAGACTCTTTGTGATGTGCTTAAAAAGCAGATCCTCAACAGAAACCCTAGGAAAGAGGGTATCGCCTTTGAGAGGAAACTTAATGTTGATGGAACATATTGGAAGCCTGAGTAGTACCCCAAAACCTCATGGGTTGCTACAAAGGGACCTCCAGTTGATCCATCTAACTTATCTGGCTTTACATGTGAATCTCCTCATTCTTCTGATGAGTCATTTGACTCCAACTATAAACTGTTCAAAAACCAGAATGGTGAAGTATTTGCTAGATATGTTGGCGCTAACTGCAGGAACGGTTCTCCCATGAAGAAAATCTGGGTTCCCAAGAAGTGCCTTGAAAGTCTTCAGGTGAATGTCCTCATGACACCACCAGTGAAGAACAGGAACCCCAGATCAAATTCTTCATATGGATCAAAGTCCTCATATGATTATCATCGTGCTAGCAACTCTGTTTCGCAGGGTAGAGCTAAGGGCTATGAATATGAGCATTATTCTTCAAACCATTATGTTCATAAGTCCTCGAAGAATTTCTCTGCTTATTCATATGCTTACCCTAACCCCTCTTATGTAAAACAAAATGGTTTGGCTTCTATGCCACCATTCTCGTATGGTGCTCGCAGAGTGATGAACTCTTTGCCACCCCTTCAGATGTGGGTGGTGAAGAAAAAGAACTAATC
Source organism: Triticum dicoccoides (assembly GCF_002162155.2). NCBI lineage: Eukaryota > Viridiplantae > Streptophyta > Magnoliopsida > Poales > Poaceae > Triticum > Triticum dicoccoides. The sequence goes on from NC_041381.1 coordinate 631,156,112, forward strand.
TCTTCTGCAGGGTCAGGTCTCCAGACGTGCCTTAATGTCTGAAGAATTTGCTGGGGACCTGACAAAATTGCCTGAAAGGACGCAGGCAAATCATGATGAAATAAACTTTCACACGTCCTCCTACTGCTATATCTGTTTACTGCTTGATGAAATTCATCTGATGAACTTGATATCATATTCTTCATTGATGAAGCATATGAGATTGTAAGTTACACTAATTCATCTGCAGGATGATCAACCCAAAACCACTGAATGGGTCCTTGATAGTGGATGTACAAATCACATGACTGGTGACAAGAATCTTTTGATGGATGCTCCCTTATCACCGTCACATCTGAAGCACATCATCTTTGCTGACAAAGGCAAAAGTCAGGTATTGGGTCTTGGTAAGCTTGCGATCTCTAAGGATAAACACATGGACAAAGTCATGCTTGTTGAGTCCTTAGGATACAACCTCATGTCAGTCTCAATGCTTTGTGATCTTGATATGGTTGTTGTCTTTGGCAAGTATCGCTGTGTTGTGATTATGGAAGCTGACAATTCCAAAGTCTTCGAAGGCTTTAGGAGAGGAGATTTGTATATTGTTGATTTCTCTACAGGACCACAACCAGCCGTGTGTCTACTTGCAAAAGCTTCAGAAGGCTGGCTATGGCATCAACGACTTGGTCACGCAGGCATGAGGAATTTTCACACGCTTGCGAAGAAGAAGCATGTCATTGAGAATGTCAAAATTCCTCAAGGATCACTTATGCGGAGCCTGTGAAGCTGGAAAAATGACCAAGGCCAAGCATCCAGTGAAGACTATCATGACCACTACTCGTCCATTCGAATTGCTTCACATGGACCTCTTCGGACCTAATCATTACTCAGCAGTCACTAATGATGCATCTCTATACGGTTTTGTCATTGATGATGATTACTCTCGATATACATGGGTACACATTGTTACTTACAAACATGAAGTGCAGGAAGTCTTCAAATGTTTTTCCTCGAGGGCTTCAACCAACTTTGGTGTGAAGATCAAGCCCATCAGAAGTGACAATGGAACTGAGTTCAAGAACTCCGGTCTTGATGACTATCTTGATGAACTTGGTATTACTCATGAGTTATCTGCTCCCTATACTCCTCAGCAAAATGGCGTCGTGGAGCGCAAGAACAGAACTCTTGTTGAGATGGCTCGCACTATGCTTGATGAATACAAAACGCCTCATCGTTTTTGGATTGATGCAATTGATACTGCGTGCCACATCATCAACAGAGTATATCTTCACAAATTCTTCAAGAAGACGGCCTATGAACTCCTCACTGACAAGAAACCCAATGTGAGTTATTTCAAAGTCTTCGGTGCTAAATGTTGGATTAGAGATCCTCACCACAATTCTAAATTTGCACCGAAAGCACATGAAGGTTTTATGCTTGGTTATGGAAAGGACTCGCGCACCTATAGAGTCTTCAACATTGTTCTTCACAAGATTGTTGACACTGTAGATGTGCGGTTCGATGAAACTAATGGCTCGCAAAGAGAGCACCTACCTTCTGTGTTAGATGAACCAGCACCTGAGGATTCTATCAAGTTCAAGGCAACTGAGGATGTCATTCCTACTAAAGAATTTGCTGAAGAATTCATTCCAGTTCATGAAGAACATCGAGCTGATACACCTGAAGAAAATGCTGAGGAAAATGGTGCTGAAGAAAATGTTGATCAAACTCCTCAGCGACAACCAGCTCATCCTCGCGTTGCAAAAGAAGTGCAAGTGGAGAAGATCATCGATGACATTAGAGCACCAGGTCCTCTCACACGCTCAAAAGCTTCACATTTATCTAACTTTTGTGGGCACTATGCTTTTGTCTCTATCACAGAGCCCACTAAGGTAGATGAAGCATTTTTTGGAGCCGGAGTGGATTCAGGCTATGCAAGAAGAATTACATCAGTTCGAGCTCAACAATGTCTGGGAACTGGTCGAATGTCCAGATCCTCGCAAGCATAATATCATTGGCACAAAGTGGATCTACCGCAACAAGCAAGATGAAAATGGCCTTGTGGTGAGGAATAAGGCACGACTGGTAGCTCAAGGCTACACACAGGTTGAAGGAATTGATTTCGATGAAACTTTTGCACCTGTTGCTAGACTTGAGGCTATTCACATATTACTTGCTTATGATAACCATCATGATATCATCTTATATCAAATGGATGTGAAAAGTGCATTCCTCAATGGTAAGCTTGAGGAAGAAGTATATGTTGCTCAACCCCCAGGTTTTGAAGATCCAAAGAATCCTGACAAAGTCTTCAGACTTAATAAGGCCCTCTATGGCCTCAAGCAAGCCCCTCGGGCGTGGTATGATACATTGAAGGAATTCTTCGTGAAGAATGGCTTCACACCCGGTTCACTCGACCCTACTCTCTTTACTAAATCTTATGATGGTGAACTGTTTGTGTGCCAAATATATGTTGATGATATTATCTTTGGCTATACTGACCAACGTTATAGTGATGAATTTGCCTATATGATGAGTGAAGAATATCAAATGTCTATGATGGGAGAGTTGAAATTCTTCTTAGGTCTTCAAATTCGTCAACAGCGCAATGGCATATTCATATCTCAGGAGAAATACCTCAAAGATGTACTGAGGAAATTCGGCATGCAAGATTGCAAAGGCGTCAAAATTCCTATGCCCACAAATGGCCATCTATGCACTGATGAAAATGGTATTGACTTTGATCACAAGGTATACCGCTCCATGATTGGTTCTTTATTGTACTTATGTGCATCTAGGCCAGATATAATGCTTAGTGTTTGCATGTGTGCCCGATTTCAAGCTGCACCGAAGGAATCACACCATAAGGCTGTGAAGCATATTCTTCGATATCTAGCTCACACACCAACACTAGGATTATGGTACCCCAAGGGCTCTGCTTTTGATCTCATTGGATATTCTGACTCTGACTATGCTGGTGATCGTGTGGACCGCAAGTCAACTTCTGGCACTTGTCATTTCCTCGGACAATCTTTGGTCTGTTGGTCCTCGAAGAAACAGAACTGCGTATCACTGTCCACTGCGGAAGTTGAATACATTGTTGCTGGCTCTTGCTGTGCTCAACTGCTTTGGATGAAGCAAACACTCAAGGACTATGGCGTCAATGTGAAGAATGTGCCTCTCCTCTGCGACAACGAGAGTGCCATCAAGATTGCTCACAACCCAGTTCAGCACTCGAAGACAAAGCACATTCAGATTCGTCATCATTTTCTTCGTGATCATGTGTTGAAGGGCGACATCTCCATCGAGCACGTGAAGACTGAAGAACAGCTAGCTGATATCTTCACTAAGCCCTTGGATGAGAAGAGATTTAGCAAGTTGCGGTGTGAGCTAAATATCTTAGAGTCTTCGAATGTTCTTTGAAAAGGACACACATCCTAACACTTATGCAAAATTGATGACTTAGATGTGCAACACATGAAGAAACGTTTTTCTTCAATCAATGAAGAATAACACTAAGTGTGAAGAAATTAATGAAGAATTTGATTCTCAGAACCCTACGACAATTGTATGCGGTGTCTGAAATCATCATTCTTATACGGCGGGTCACGCCACCACAAAAAGTTGAAAATCTTCAATTTGAATGTTTCCTCAGTTTTGAAATTATTCAGTTTTTCAAATTCTTCAACTTTTCAAAATCTTCACTGTTTCCTTCGTTTTTCTTCATTGGCTATATATATATATATATATATATATATATATATATATGAGTTTATGTCCTCTACAGCATTCACTTATAGCTATTTCTTCAAGTTGCTTTTTCTCCTAAGTGAATGTGATCAGACCCTTCCCCCTCTATACTATACTCAACCCAATCTATTCAGAGATTCTTCATATGCGTTGTATTTGAAACTCGTTCAAAATCTTCACTGTGTCCTTGTCAGCTGAAGAAATTGCGAACGAAACTTTAAAACAAATCTTATCCAAATTTTCGGTTTTGCCGCTCAAACCGTTCTGCATCCCACAATGCATTATTCTATTCACCCACGATCGTACACGATCTCAACTACACAGTACGTGGGTGACACATATCGCGAGAAGGAGAAAGGGCAGGGGCACGTTCGTCCCAAATCTTCGAGCGAACAGTTTTTCACCGTGTCTATAAATACCCCTCTCCCCTTCCTCACTTCGTTTACTCCGCTCGATCGCTACTCTCTCACTCGAGCTCCTCAAACCCTAGCGCCGCCGCTACTCCATCGTCGTCGGTGAGGAAGAGCTTTGCTGCCTCGACCTCATCGCCGTTGTACTCACACCGACCGCGGAAATCTTCACTCCGCCGCCGCCGTAGCTGTCTACCTCTGCCAAGTTAGGGCGTGGGAGATCTAGCCTGACGAACTTCACATCTGTTCTTCTCAGTTCGTCGTGTTCTTCACTTCGGGTAATTAAAAGTTACTTTTATTACTCACTTTGATTCTCAAACTTTCCTGAAAATCTTCAAAGGTGTTTATTCTTCAAATCTTCACACATATGAACACCTCACATCATATGATCTTGAACTGTTTCTCTAAGCAATTATTTTCTTCAAGATTCCCTAATTGTGTGGATCTTCGATCTGTACAACTCTGGAACCTAAGACAAGAACACTTAGTGAAATTCCTCAAGGTTCATCTGGTCAAAATCCTCAAAACTTGTTCTTTTCGAAAAACCTTCTCAGAACGCGTATGACCTCTCCGAATTCCTCGCACCTGTACTCTGTTCACAGGTACTCATGTCTGCTGCTGAATCACTAGGTTCTCATCAACTTAACTCATTTGCAGCGTTCCTCGAAGAAAAATTGCATACTTCTTCAGAGAACTCGATTGTTCAAATTCCTCAACTGAAGAATATGGCAGACGGTAAGAAGCCGCAGAAAGGAGGAAAGAAACCTGAGGTTATGACTGCGTTTGAAATCCCTGAGGAAATTTATGCTGACTATTGCACACCTGATGAAGCAAAATTTGGCAAAGAAAACAAAAATCAGCGCAAGGTGCGCATTCGGAGGATTGAACGGAGATGGGCAAGGGAATGGAGGGACTACAGATATGTGACTCCAAAGTACATGAGGAAATTCGCCCTCAATCCTCCATGCCCAAGAGCTCCATTGGCACCTGGCCAAGTAGCTGACCCCACAAGAATCAAACGTGGTGAGGACTTTCCTGAAGAATGGGCTAAGCGCCAAGCTAAATTGGCAAGACAAGCCAAGGAGGCAGTGAAGAAATTCAATGAGGATTCTGCCACTGCTACTGCTACTGAGGCCTCGGTCAAACAAAGGAAATCCATGCCAAAGAAGCCTGCTCGTAAGCCAAGTGCTTCACCAACAGTGCCCTCACAGCAAATTTCTCACACTGCTACAGCTCCACCAAAGTCCTCAACAGCTCCTTCAAAGTCCTCAGCTCCTGTGCATCTGGCTACATGTCAAAGGACTACTGGTTTCTCGATTGCCTCTGGTGTTTCAGCAAGTTCCTCAGCTGCACCAATTTCCTCATCAGGCCCCACACTGTTGAAGACCAAAGCAACAGCTGGACGAGGTCCTTGGCCAAGTCCAAAGAAGAAACAGGTCGCATTCCATGTGCTTTCTGATGATGAAGCTTCTGATGATGAACTTGCAAAAATCATCAGAGACAGACAGGTGAAGGCCGCTAGAGCCAAAGGCACATCTGTGCCACTGCTGTTGGATCTGAGGAAAATCCTCGATTATATTGATCTCTGGCACAAGGATCCTAACACCCCTATGCCTGATTTTCATCTGACCCCTGGTCAAAGTCACATGCTGACCCATTTCATCGCTGAAGAGAAATGGAAGTTTGAAAAGGCAAGAGAGATCAGGAAAGCTCAATACAGAAAGGAGAAGCTCCTGAAGAAAAACGTTGTTAGAATGACACCTGAGGAACTTCTCCAGGCTCAGTCTAAAATTCAAGCCCTCAGCAAAGACTTTGATGCCTACTATGCTGATTGGCAAGGAGCTAAAGTAAGATTCGTCAATCTGACGAAGAAATTCACAAATGTTGCAGCCCCATCGCAACAAGAAAATCTTCAGGCTGCAGACTCTGCTCAGCCTGCTGAAGAACATGCCAGCACCGCTGATGACTTTCAGCCTGCTGAAGAACATGCTCGTACCAGGGCTGGTGAAGAAATTCCAGCCGCTGAAGAAATTGCCAGGGCATCCACTAGTGGTGCGCCTGAAGAAACTGAAGAGATTGGAGCAACTGCATCAGTTGCGCCTGAAGAAAATGAACCAGATTCCTCAGCTCCTCCTGTGCCCACACCAACTCCAATTCTTCCATCTACTTCTAATGTGAAGAAGACCAAGGCTGCAGAGCGAGCTGCAGTGAAGAAAAGGAAGGCATCAGCTGCGTCAAATTCTTCGGCTGCGAAGAAAATGAAGCCAATGACCAGCTCACTCAAAAATCCAATTGATGTTGTTCCGATTTCCTCCATGCCATCAAAGGACCTTGTTCCTTTTGGAGAAGACTATGAGATCCCAAGCGGATCTGATGAATAAAATCATTCTGCTGCTTCGTCAGAGCAGATTGATGAAGAAATTGAAGTGGAAGCAATCCCTTCAACCCCAATCATTTCCTCGCCTATGCCTCAGTTCACAGCTGAAGAGGCCGGTGTTGAGGGACTTGAAGAAGATGTGGATATTGGAAGCACAACGCCAGTGATGAACGATGACTTTTGGGAAAGTCAGCATCCAAATTCTCCACTCTTCACCCCAATCCAACAGATACCTCAGCCCCTGCTCCAACTGTTCAAATGGGCTCTGAAGAAACTCATCCCACTTCATCTGTCCATGAAGAAATTCCAGCCACTAGTGCTGATGAACCTGCTGCTGCTGATCCTCAGACTGCACCTGTTGAGGAACAAGAAATTCCTCAGCCTGAAGAACCTGAGCTCGCGATTCCTGAGGTGGTGATGCAACTCACTGACACCCCTCTGCCAAAGCCAAAGAATCCGTTCTCAAGCAAACAGAAGTTCAAGGCTGAAGATTTCTTTGCCGAGCACGTATTCTTCACTGATTATAATCCATATGATTCTGCTCGCATAAGGAAGAAGCGTTTCTGGACTGCCAGCCAAGCCAATTTCTATTCCTCAGTGCTCTTCAACAAAGACAAAGTCTTCGATCATGCACATATTCCTCATGTGGACATGGAGTCTCTGCCTGGCTTTGAGCCAATCCTTAGTGTTCTTCACGACGCAGGACTTCTGAATTTCTACACTGATATCTGTGACTGGAATGAAGAACTCATTATTTAATTCTATGAAACTCTGCACATCACCGGAGACGCTGAAGACGTGAACTCATGGGTATTAGACTGGATGTCTGAAAATACTCACTATAAGGCACCAGCAACTGAATTGCTTCATGCTCTACCACTCAGTCCTCCACTTGATGGTGCTCGTTGTGTCTACAATGAACCAGAACTTTCAAATCACTATATGCAAGTGCTGATGAAGCCTTTGAAGCCTAGGCAGGCCCCACGAACCAAATTCCTCGTCAAGGAATTACTCTATGTGCCTCGGACTGTCTATCGAATTCTGACGAAGATAATGAGTCCTATCAAAGGCCACGACTCAAATGATGAAGAAGTCATTGGCATCATGAAGAATATGCTTTTCAACATCATTCATGGCGTTCCCGTCAACTTCCATGATTTCTTCATGAGGACTCTGGCCAATATTGCTATGTCACCATTCGAGCTGAAGCCCTATGCTCCTTGGATTATGAGATTCATCAGGGCAAGATCTTCACTGAATTACAAAGCTGACACTCTGAACCACGGTAGCTACTTGCCTCCCATTGAAGTCCTCAAACGGACAGTTTCATTAGCTGATGATAAAGGCAAGGCCGTTGCTGTGTTTGATGAAGGCATTCGTCCATTGGATGGTCAATTTCGCAAGGCTGCATCTTACTCTACCAATGACGATTCTGCCACACATGACTCTGTCGCAAATACCTCAGCCAAGAAAAATCCTCAAGCCACAGCTTCCAGGGTGATGACTGACCGTGAGTTACTCCTCAGTCTTCATCAGAAGGTTGATCGCAATCACAAATGGGTAAAGCGTCAGTTTGGTGCACTTCTTCACAATATGACCTCAACACACAATGCAGTGAAGAAGAACCAATACTACCTTCATGAAACCTTCAACCGCACCTGGGCTATCCTCACTCATGTCCATAGCGCTGAAGAACTGAAGACTATGGGTCTCAAGAAAGAATTTGACTGGTCTGCACCTCCTCTGAAGAAATTCAAGAGGGTCAAAATTCCTCCACTGGTGGCCAGCTCTTATTCTTCATCGCGTGACACTGATGAGTATGAAGATTTGGACGACACTGCAGTAGGCCCTGCTACAACAAACAACCCTGACAACGCTAGCGCTCCTCCATCGACTTGAAATTCTTCAGGGGCGTTAGTCCTCAGTTTCAATCCTTTTGGTCATTTGATGACAAAGGGGGAGAAATCTGAGTTAGTCTTCAAGCGGGTCTATTAAGGGCATTTTTTTAAGTTACAACTCTCGTTCTTCTGAAACTTTTATTTGGATCGAGTTGTAATCTTAAACCCGATGGTGCGCTGATACTTTTGTTGCATTATGCTTTGCATGCTTATTCCTCGTTAATGACATTGCACGCATGCTGAATCTCATCAGGCACCATATTTCATCATGCATTTCAAATTCTTCATATTATATATCAAATGCGTGTATGAATTACAAGATATAGGGGGAGATCTCCATGATTCAACTCTTCAAATGTGCATTGCCTCAAAAGCAAATTCCTCACTATGCACATCTTCAGGGGGGGTTCTTCTATATCTTGTAATCAAATTCCTCAATATCAGTGTATACACTTCATATGTTTATCCCCGTTGAAAACTTAACCTATGTTGTCATCAATCACCAAAAAGGGGGAGATTGTAAGTGCATCTAGTGCCCCTTAGTGATTTTGGTGTATTGAAGACTTATAGGTTAAGGGACTAATGCGTTTGTAAGTGTACACAGGTCTATAAGTCTATGAGGAGTTTGATATTTACAGAGAAAGTCGACCCCTAAAAATGAAGTTCTTCAACTGAAGACTTTGATATTCTGAAGACTTTCTGAAGACTTTGAAAGTGAAGAAATTGGTGTGACCTTGAAGACTTGGTATTCATTTGTGGAACATGAAGCGTGAAGACTTTTGGTTTTCGTAGTTTCATTTTCTCTTTCTTGAGTCATAGGAAACACCGTACTGTTAAAGGGGGTCGAGGAAATACTAGGAAAAATTTCCATGTGATGCTCAACTCAAAATCCTACGCCTACCAATCCCTTCGAGTGAAGCCTTTGGAAATCTCATACAGTTCAGTCACTTTCTTCAGTGACAGAGACGAAGTTCTTCTGGTCGCTGATGAATTTGTTCTGACTGAGGAGTTAGGAATTCGTCAGTGCGAATTACCTACACAGTGAGGAACATGATAGCCCTGAGGAATTTGAGAGTCAAATTTCCGACCGTTGCTGTGCTGCGCGCCAGCTGTCCCAAAATATCTTATCCACCTAACGGTCATATCATTGAGGGGCATTTATGTCTTATCATGTCGGGCTGCTCCCTAGGCTATAAATAGCCGCCCCCTACAACCACTAGCTAGTTGGCTGCTCTGAGAGAACTTGACACTTGTCATTTGAGAGCAACCCATCCTCCGAGGACTTTGAGCGAAAATCATCAAGTGAGGAAAACCCAAAACCAAACCCCTACAAACCCAAAGTGATTGAGCATCACTGAAGAAATTGATCTTGCGTGGATCCGACGCTTGTTACCTTTGAAGACTGTGCTTCTTCCAGACGGTTAGGCATCAAGGTCTAGAGCATCCAAGAGGAATTGTGGATCGCCGAGTGACCAAGTCTGTGAAGGTTTGGAAGTCGCCTGAAGACTTACCACGAGTAATTGGACGAGGTCTGTGTGACCTTAGTTCAAGGAGAATACGGTGAGGACTGGGTGTCCTGAGCTGCGTGCTTAGCGACTGGGTGTCCGGGACTGTGTGTCCTCAAGTTTAAATACTCAGCCGCTCCAACCAGACGTACAACTGAGACAGCAGTTGGAACTGGTCTACCAAATCATTGTCTTCACCAACCTAACTGGTTCTATTTCCTCAACCCTTTCATTTCCTCATTACTGTGTTGAGTGTTTGTTCATATCTGTGTTTGAAGACTTTAACTGAAGACTTTCTCAATTTCCTCAGTTCAATTTCTTCAGTCGGTTTGTCTTCATCTTGTGTTATCCTATGATTACGCTTTCTGTACTCTGTGCTAGTCTTCATTTCATCATGATGACCATGCTTGTATTCTGTTATGCTTACTTCTGAGTACTTATTCCGCTGCTAATAGTTCTTCGCTAAGGAATTTCCTCACCGGCAAATTCCTCAGTGAAGAATTCATAAAAATCGCCTATTCACCCCCCTCTAGTCGACATAACGCACTTTTAGAAACAAAGCACGTCTTGTGGCTCAAGGATATACTCAAGTTGAAGGAATTGACTTCGATGAAACATTTTCTCCTGTGGCTAGGCTTGAAGCTATTCGTATACTGCTAGCCTATGCTAATCACCACAACATTCTGCTACATCAAATGGATGTGAAGAGTGCATTTCTCAACGGCAAGATTGAAGAAGAAGTGTACGTAGCTCAACCACCTGGCTTTGAAGATCCAAAACATCCTGATATGGTGTACAAGCTAAACAAAGCACTGTATGGCCTCAAACAAGCTCCTCGCGCTTGGTATGATACGATCAAAGACTTCCTGAAGAGCAAAGGCTTCAAACCTGGATCCCTTGACCCCACACTCTTCATGAAGACATATGATGGTGAACTGTTTGTGTGCCAAATATATGTGGATGACATTATCTTCGGATGCACCAACCAGAAGTATAGTGATGAATTTGGATACATGATGCAAGAGCAATATCAGATGTCCATGATGGGTGAGCTTAAATTCTTCCTTGGTCTTCAAATTCGTCAGCAAAGGAATGGCATCTTCATATCTCAAGAAAAATACCTCAAAGATTGTCTGAAGAAGTTTGGAATGGAAGACTGCAAAGGCTATACGACGCCAATGCCAGCCAAACACCATCTTGGTCCCGACGACAATGGTAAAGAGTTCGATCAAAAGGTATACCACTCCATGATTGGTTCTTTACTTTATCTATGTGCATCTAGGCCAGATATTATGCTTAGTGTTTGCATGTGTGCTCGATTCCAAGCTGCACCAAAGGAATCGCATCACTTAGCTGTGAAGCGAATTCTTCAATATTTGGCTTACACCCCAACACTCGGATTATGGTATCCAAAGGGCTCAAAATTTGATTTGGTTGGTTTCTCGGATGCTGATTATGCTGGTGACAAGGTGGATCGCAAGTCTACATCAGGCACATGTCACTTTCTGGGACGATCACTTGTCTGTTGGTCTTCAAAGAAGCAGAACTGTGTGTCACTCTCAACTGCTGAATCTGAATACATTGATGCTGGATCTTGCTACGCTCAGCTTCTATGGATGAAGCAAACTCTCAAGGACTACGGCATCAATCTGAAACAAGTACCTCTCTTCTGCAACAACGAAAGCGCCATCAAGATTGCCAACAATCCAGTCCAGCACTCGAAGACAAAGCACATTGAAATTCGTCATCACTTTCTCAGAGATCATGTCATGAAGAAAGATATTGACATCATTCACGTCAACACTGAAGAGCAACTGGCAGATATCTTCACAAAGCCCTTGGATGAGAAAAGGTTTTGCAAGTTACGGTGTGAGCTAAATATCTTGGAATCCTCAAATGTCTTGTGATCAGGCACACATCCTAACACTTATGCATGTTGATGACTTAGATGTGCAACACACAAAGTAAAGTATATCTTCAATTAATGAAGACTTACTTTCTGAGTGTGAATACATTAACGTGGAATTTGACTTCGGAGCGCCACGATAATTGTGCGCCGTGTCTGGGTCTAATACTTCCTATACGGTGGGTAACGCCACCACCAAATTTCTTGGTTTGAAGTGTTTCACTCATGGCGTTATTTTTGCAATGTCTTCGCATTTTGTTTGTCATCAACTTCAACTTATCTTCATGATTCTCTTCACTATGATGATTTGATTGCTTTATGATATATATATATATATATATATATATATATATATATATATACTAGTGTTCTGTCCTCTACAACATTCACTTATAGCTATGTCTCCCTATTTGAATCTTTTGAACTAAGTGAATGTGATCGGACCCTAATCACTCTGTGCTTTCTATCTCAAACTCTATCTGTCCAAATCATATGCATTCTATTGAAACTGTCAAATGTCTTCTCTGCGTCCTAGTCAGCAGAAGACACAGAGACAAACATTAAGTCTGTTTTAAATGATTTATCTTTATTGGTTGAAATCTGGAGAAGCCGGAACAACCATCCGACATGCCTGGCGGGCGTGGGAACGTGGACAACTCTGAGTATGTTGCATGCTTGCCACATGCCCCTCAGATGTGAACCGCCAGGGGCACCTGTGTAATTGCGTTGTGTCGCACTCTTCCTTATAAATACATGCCCCTTGCTGTAAAGAAAACCTTCTTCCACCTCTCCACCTTGTCAAAACCCTAGCGCCACCGCTAGCTCTCGACGACACCGGCGACGAAGCGCTTAGCTGCCGTGACTTCTCCGGCGCCGTCCTCACGCCGGCCGCGGACATCGTCCTCTCCGCCGCCGCCGTAGGTGTCCTCCGTCGCCAAGTTAGGGCATGGTGGATTGAACTGCTCGGTCTCCTATTCATCCCAGCTAGCAGTTCTTTGTGTGGTAAATATAACTCTATTTTTACCATCTTTTTGATCCTCAAAGATTCATCCTATTTACCAAAAGTGGTTTCTACCTATACAATGTTAGATCTAGTCTGTCTGCACCTCATACTGCCTAGTATATTCATTTAAGCTTCATATCTGGTTAGATTCCTCACTTGTACTTATTCACGGATTCATACAAATCTGGAACCAACTCTCAACATATAAGTGAATGTCTTTGCATCATGAGGTCAATGTCTTCAAACTGATTTATCTTCAAAATCTTCTGAGAATGCATATGACCTCTTCCCCTTCCCTCGCATCTCTAATGCTGTCACAGGTACATGTCTGTGGGAGAATCTCTTGGTTCTCATAGTCCACATTCGTTTGCAGAATTCTTACAGCATCACATTGATTCTCCTGAAGCCAGTTCCTGTTTGTCCAGCAAGCGAAAACCCTTGAAGCCTCTGAACATATTGAAACCATTCAGTTTGAAGTTCATGGCTACAGAGAAGTCAGTAAGGAAGGGTGGCAGACAGCGTCGAGGGGGAACATCAAAAGATTTGCCTGATGACCTCACAGAACTTTATAAGACAGATCCTGAAGAGAATTATCATCAATGCAAGACACGGATCCAATGGATTCGACGATATTGGGCTGAACAATGGTTCAAATACAAGTTCGTGACCCAGGAATATGCTGAGAAGAATGCTATCAAAAGTCCTTGGGGTGATATTCTCTATCGAGGCCTTCAACCCAAGAACAGAGCTGAAGCTATTGCACAGGGTTTCTATCCCTGTATGGTCCGTGGACCTCAACCTGAAAATGCCAACTCAACGTCATTGCTCTGGTGTCATGACGACAATCTCTTCAAGCGCAACTTTCAGCATGCAAAGGCATCGGCCAAAGAAAACAAGAAGTCATTGGGATTAGACTTCAATCCTGGTCCCTCTGCTCCCCGTGCTGACGGCTCATGTGATGCAGAACCCAATGTCATCGGCCCCTTTTCCAACCTCGATGGCCTCATCACTTACATCTTGGTCCAAGGTGCCAAAGTGGATCATTCTGATAATGATGCTGACACTGATGAAGCCCCAACTCCTCCTCCAAAGCCGCAGAAGCCAAAGAAGCTTAAGGCTTCAGGATCAGCTGCTCCTCCAAAAGCTTCACGTGTGAAGCCACTGGCCACTGCACCTCCTGAAGACAGTGTGCAATCTGAGGATCTATCACGTATCTCCAAGAAGACGGAGAAGAAAAAGAAAATCGTCAAGCATAGTGATCAAATCTTGACTCTTGCTGCCATTCTGCGAGAAGAGCACATTGATCTGTCCAGCGATGAAGATCTTGCGGATGTTGCCCTTGAGAAACTGATCAAGAGCAAGGACGAAGCAGAGATCTTCAATAATTTGCCTCTCTTTGATGTGGCAATCATCCATGACTTCATTGATGAGTGGTTTGACACCCCAAATCTCAGCTTTGATGATCTGCAACTTCCCATTGCCCTCAGCGTCGCCTTCAATGGCGCCATTGCTTCTGAGCTAGCTCTTGCTCAGCGCATCGTTGAACTGAAGCACAAAATCGACTATGAGAAGGCTCAGTTCAAGAAGCATGTGGCCAAGCTCAGCGTGCAAGATGTCAAAAACTTCAAGATCATGCTGCACAAGCTCAAAGAAGCCTTTCATAAGAAGCGTGAAGAAGCTCAAGGCTCTCGTGAGCGTATGAAGAGTCTGGCTGACAAGTGTGTGCTAGCCTACAATGAGGCTGAGAAGCGCAAGTCTCTTGGTCGTCCTGGCATTGACCCAAGAATGGCTGCAAAGAAGAAGAAGTTATCAACTGCCCAATCTGCACCTTCAAGGCAGGAAGAACCTCGCATAGTCTTCCCAAGCAGCATGACTGGCTCGAAGCCAAAGGTCATGTCAACCACTTCAGAACTAAAGAAGACGAGGGTTGTAGAGGCTGAAGCCAGAAAAAGGAAAACTACAGAAGCCTCTGATGCTGCTTCCTCCAAGAAGAAGCGCAAAACCAAGAAGAATCGGGCTGCTCCCACAGAGCCCTTGGGTGTTGAACCCATCTCAATGGTGCGCCCTGCATCTGAACACCACGAACAACAAATGATAGTTCATGAGTCTGCTTCCACAGAGGCTTATGAAGCTGAAGACATTCCAGCAGTTGAACCCACTGCTGCTGAAGACATTGGTCACCATGATAATGTTGAAGATGATGACGTTCTTCCTCAGATCGAACACAACTTGGTATCATCGCCTGTTCTCACGAACAGCAAACTCATCAGCATTGGTCGTCCTCTGACGCCAATTGCTCAGGATGCATCATGGGCTGATCACCCACAGCAACAAGACTCCCCAAGTACTCCCCAACCACAACCACAAGTTACACCGCCTGTTCAAGAAGAACAAGAAGACCTTGAGGCCTAGCCAACTCCATCTCCAAAGGCGTCGCCAGCTTTTCGCAGGCTTCACAAAGGACAAAGGCCTCAGGTCCCTCTTTCGAGCATTCCAGAAGGAGAAGTGCACCACTCATCTGTTGCACGTCAAGTGTTTCCAGAAGCCACTCTGACTGCGTATGTCTCCGTGTCTGAAGCCCAAGCTGCTGAAGACAATCTAGCTGCATCAGCTGATGACAATCAAGAAGACGTATGTGTCCCCACTCTCCCCAATACTGAAGAAGCTGTTCCTGATGTGAACGTGCCAGTGCCCGACCCTCCAGCTCATCAAGTGGAGGTTGAAAATCTTGAGGCTGCTACCACCAACACCAATGAAGCCAATGACGTTGTCATGACTGAAGCTAATGTGGAGCTTGCACCAACCAATGTGCCCGAAGCCAATGATGCAACAGCTCCTGAAGTGTCTGTTGTGCGGCCTGAAGCCTCAGTTGATGCCACTGCTCCTGTTCCGCCACCAAGGCCCTATACTATTGAGCAAGCATACAAGCATGGTCAGCTAATCACTGTCCGATGGCCCGTTCTGGTCCCTCCGCCTACTGCTTCTGGTCCTCAGTTTGATTATCATGTTGAGCATAGGCCTCAGGTCCAAAAACCTAAGCCAAGACTACCAAGGTTCCCAGGTGCTGCAAACTCAACAGGGTCCTTCAATGCAAATGGCTTCAAAAGCCACAACACCTTCTTTGACAGCGCAAAGAACCCCTACACAAAGCCAAGAATATCATCTGATCGTTTCTGGAGTTATCAGCAGCGAAGCTATTACTCATGCATTCTGTATGATCAAGGGCGCATTTTCCCTCATATGCGCCTCGACACTGAAGCCATTGCTGGACTGCCATGCTTAGAAGAAGCACTTGACTGCTTTCGTGATGCAGGTCTGCTCAGCTTTGTGACAGACAAAGAACATTGGAATGAGGAACTTTTGCTCCAATTCTATGCTACCCTCCACATTCGCGGCTACAACAGGGATATAAAGACATGGGTTCTCGAGTGGATGACTGGAAATGTTCATCATGAAGCCAAATCTCATGACATCATTGAGCTTACAGGCTTATCCACTCCCGGAGAGCTGTACGAACCTGATTGTCAACTCCACCGCAATGCACTGGAAAGCATCTTCATAAGCCAGAACCCAACATGAGCCAGATGTTGAGCATGATGAAGCCTTTGCCACATGACGCTGAATACCCAACAGAGTTCTTTGTTGATGACCTTGAGTATCTGCCTCGCACCATATATCACATCATCAGGCGGACTCTATGGCCTATCAAAGGGCATTCATCAGCTGCAAAACTTGAAGGAGCCATGAAGACATTGGTCTTTTACATCCTCAATGGCATCAGCTTCAATACACAAGAATTCTTCATCCGGCAACTTGCTGCGTCTGGATCTGACCTTTTTGGCCTGAAGTTCTATGCTCCATGGTCATGCGCCTCATCAAGCTACACTCTGCTATCAACTATCAGCCCTCTGCTCGCAATCATCTGATCTTTCTACCATAGGTTGATATGTTAGTTGAAGCCATATACCCTGAGCCTGCCAAGAAGCCTCTTTGTCTTTAAAATGTTGAACACCAAAGCTTCACTCAGCCCATGGAAGGAGTCCAAGCAGTAACTCGTATCTATCCAATGGCTGGGAACACTCGTCTGCCTCATCATGCGCAAACTGAAGCTACTGAGAGCACAATTGCCCAAAGACCCAAGAAGCGCTCTCGCGTTCTAAATGACCGAGAACTACTTGTGGCACCGCATCAGAAACAAGATAAGCATCACTTTTGGCTCAAGCGACAGATGCAAAGCCTCTTGGTGGACGTCGATCGCATTCGAAATCTTACCACCAAGAATGTCTTTGTCACTCACGAGACCTGTCGGCGATCATGGAAGAGTTTGACACTGCTTAGTGCTGAAGAAGATCTTCAAGACGATGGCTTCACTAAAAGATTCAAGTTTGACTCCACTCCTCCATGGAATGATGTCCTACGTCGAACCCCATCTCTTGAAGACTCTGACTATTCTTCCTCTGCGGCAACTGTGAATGCCAGAGTGATCGATGATGAAGACGATGCTACTTCACCACCTCCTACTTCTGCACGCATCAACACTGCACCAAGTACGTCTGCACCGCCAAACAACAACGACAACCCTGATGCTTCTCCTACTCATGAGAACGAGTAGATGCCCTATGTCTTCAAACCTTTTTGGTCATTATTGACAAAAGGGGGAGAAGCGTATGAGTTGATAGTCTTCAAGCGGGTTCATATGGGCGGTCGATTTATATTTTGCCTCGTGTTTACAACTCTCGCTTTTGATACATTTGGTTCTTTGAGTTGTAACACTTAAACTCGATGGTTGTCTGCTACTTATTTGCTTTTCTGTGATGCGATGATAAATTCCACATGTGCGATCATAACTTCCGCACTTAGATCATTCTGCAGACGTCCATTTTTCATTATGCATGTCATTCCTTTTGTTACATCATTTCATGCATGATGAATTATCTTCATAAGGTGAAGAGGATCTCCACAAGTACAACCTACCATGTGCATTTGCATTCCAAAAGCAAATTACTTATATGCACATCTTCAGGGGGAGCCTTTGTGTCAGGACCCCGACTCGATGCCACATCGATCTAGCATGTAACACCTCATATCACTTTGCGGCCTCACGCACGGTATTCCCACGGGTGTCGTCTTACCTTTGCCCGGGACCGTTTGCGCCTTTTGGCACACGTATATGATAGTGTCGCTAGCATCCATATGGTAAGGAGCCCGGGCTGACATGGCTAGTCGTAAACCCAAAGCGGCACATACTTACAGGAACAGGCATCCATGACCCAGCATCGAATGTGTCGGTCATCAGCAAGTGAATCCGGGCTGTAGCACTGGGCTAGCAGGACTCCGGTAA
Organism: Triticum dicoccoides; assembly: GCF_002162155.2. NCBI lineage: Eukaryota > Viridiplantae > Streptophyta > Magnoliopsida > Poales > Poaceae > Triticum > Triticum dicoccoides. The sequence continues at coordinate 631,174,281 of NC_041381.1, forward strand.
ACCGGGCTGTAGCGGGCTAACAGGACTCCGATATCCATCGCGTGACATTTCCCCGAAGGGACAGACACAGGAACGAAGAAGGACACATGCCGGCCAGCCTAAGTGTTCCGGAGCAGTAGCAAGCTACCAAGGCTCAGTGGAGACACTAGGAGACATTTCCCGGTAAGAGAGGCTACTAAGAATAAACAACTAGATAGTCAGATCCCACACATACCAAGCATTTCAATCATACACACAATATGCTCGATATGTGCAGATACAACAAGGCATCATAACATGACTCTACAACACAAGTACTTTATTTAAGGCTCAGAGAGCCATACATATCATACACACAAGTACGGGTCACACGACCCAGCATTCAAGTCATATAGACATACAAGCCAACAGCGGAAGTAACTTGTCTGGGTACAGACAACTAGTAAAATAAAAGAGGCTTGGAAAGCCTGGCTATACTACGTGGTCCTTCACAAGCTCAGGGTCACCACATGGGCCTCAGTCTACTCATCGATGTCAACATCTACGAAGAACCCATCAGAAGGGGTTGCAGCGTCTTCTGAAAATGTAAGTTAAAGCAACATGAGTACAAAGGTACTCAGCAAGACTTACATCAGATCCTACATACATGCACATTATCAAGAAGGGTTGGTGGGGTTATTGCAGCAAGCCAGCTTTGACTCTTGGCTAAGCTATCCTACGATACACCAACTTGAAATGGGGATGACAGAACCCCCAGCCCCCTTTGAAACCACTAGGGTTTACTAAAAATAATTTCAATGAACCTGAAATGCCCTTCTAAAATGTCCATCATTTTTGTTTAGGTTCAGAACCTCTACCAAAAGTGATGCACAGTTTTCTAGGTCATCCTAAGGTCTTTGAATTAACTCATAAGTATTTGAGTTTGGGCATTTAAATTATATAAAATATTTTGAATGCTCAAATATTCCCAAACTAAAATGTTCCTTGCTGGAAATATTCCAACTAAGGACCAGGTGCAGTTTGGTGATTTTAGGAGTTGTATAAGTATTTTTAATAAGTCCACAAACTTACAGAATAATAATAAAAACAGGGAAATAGGAAATACTTACCTGGCGCCTACTAACCGGCCCACCTGCCGGCCCAGCCCAGCTGCCGCACCAGCGAGCTGCTTGGCTCGGCCAGGCAGGCAGGCAGGTGCTCGGCGGCGAGCACCGCATGGGTGCCACGCACCTGGTCGCCGCCTCGCCGCTCCCCTTGTCCAGCTGATGACGGGGATCGCTTCCCCTCTCTCCCCCGAACCCCCCAGACATCTCCTCTCCTCCCCAGCTCCTCTCCCTCGCGCTCCCCAGCCATGGCCGACGCCACCGCCGCCGCACCTTCGTCGTAGACGCGCTCTCCGTCAACCTCGCGCCGCGCCACCGTGTCCAGGAGCTCCACCACCCTCCTCTCCTTTGAGCAAGCCGAGCCCCGAGCGCTCGCGTGCCCCGAAGCCACCACGCTGACCTCGACCGAACCGCCATCACCAGAGATCCCCTTCGCCGTCGTCGTCGCACCAGCTCGTCCCCGACCTCGTCGTCTACTCCCTCGGGATCACCGTGAGCCTAGCTACCTCTCCCCCCCTTTCCTTTTCCACTTCCGAGCCCCGTAGCGATTGCACGAAGATCACCCGCACGCACCGCCGTGGAGATCGTCGCCGACGTGCTCCCGGCCATCCTCCGGTCACCTCTCGGTGTCCATCGCACTCACCACGTCGCGTAGGGTCTAACCATGCACTCCCCGCACCTCACCGCACACCCTAGCCCCGAGTTCGCCTCCACCCGAACTCGGCGGCCGCCTAGGTCGTCGCCGGCGCCGATTCCGGCCACCCCGACCCCAACTAACTCCACCAAGAGTTGCGGTTTGTCCCCAGCTCCACTTAGATGCCTTCCGCGACCCATTTGGTGGCCGGAACGGCCAAAATCACTTCCGCCGCCGCGTCGGCTCGCCGGCGGCTAAACACCGGTGCAGCCGACTTGACTTTGACCACGGGTGGGCCCTGGTTGACTTTGTTGAGTCAATGACAAGTGGGGCCCCCTCTGCTAATTAGCCCAGATTAGTTTAAACTAATTTTAGTTAGTTAATTAAACTCCTGACATGCGGGACCCACTTGTTAGTTTGACCTGGACCGGTCTGTTGACTTGCTGAGGTGAGCATGACTTCATGCTGACGCAGTAATCCTTTTCTGGAATTAAAATAAATCTAAAATGATTTATAAATTTCAGAAAATGTTCTAAACTTCAAAAATTCATAGTAATTCAACTATAGCTCCAAATGCAAAGTTTTATTTATGAAAAATGATTAGAAAAATCCAATCTATCCATCTGTACTGGTTTCATGCATGTTTAAACAAGCTAACCTACTGTTTATTGCAGAACAAGTTAAAGCACTTATAAGGGCCATGTATGAGCTTGGAACTTGAATCTTTGATTCAAAATGGTTCAAACCCATCTGGTTTTAGTTGCATTAGTCCAACACACTCATATTGCCATGTTTCATGCATGCATCATATTGTTGCATATTGTTTGGTAATGTTGTGTATCGGTGCTCTTTGCGGCAGGTTCTGCCTTCGAGGAGTACCACGATTACCCTAACGAAGAACAATATCAGTGCATCGACCCATCAGGCAAGCAACCAACCATTTGATCATATCGATACAATCCCATGTTCTCGCTCCTACTCTATTTTACTGCATTAAGACAACGCGTTTCAAACTGCTGTGTGCTACGGTAGTTGAACCCATTTCCTCTGCATGACCTGTCATTGCCACAGTAACTAGATGAAACCCACTAGCATGTGTAGGAGTTGTTTGAGCCATATGTATGTGTTGTTCCTACCTTGCTATGCCTGCTATGCTTAGAGTCGAGTCAGATCTGGTTCATCTGGGTGATGGGCTAGAGTGAAATGATCATGCCGGTAATGAGAGTGATGTGGTGAACACGATTTGGTAAAGGTATCGATGAGAGGCCATGTAGGAGTACATGGTGGGTTGTTTCATTGAAGCCGACCTTAAGCACTGAGATCTGTATGCGTGATTTAAAATACAGCTACTACCATGCATTGGGCCCTGAAATATGACCCCGCTCGACTTCTTATTCACCCTAGTCCTCTGTCCAGGAGTTGCAAGTAGTTTCTGGTGTTTGTAGCCTACTGGAGGCCGTGGACAGCACTGACCATAGGGGTGGGCTGTGATGCGGTAGGTACATGGCCGGGAATACCGGGCACCCGTTAGGTGTCACGGAACCCTGTACACATCGTTCGGGGCCGTATGGGAAACCTCGGCCGGACTCCCTGCGGATGGAACCTGGATAGGCGATAAACCTGGACTAGAGACTTAGGTGTTTAGGTAGGTCGTGGTCTACACCCACGTCGGCTTTCGCTTGAAGTCTGCCGAGCACATGTCGTGTGCAGACGCTAAGTGGTGCAAACATGTATGAAGAAGTACACCCCTGCAGGGTTAACATTATCTATTCGAATAGCCGCGTCCGCGGTAAAGGACTACTTGGTTGCCTATATAGTTCATAGACAAGTAAATGGATACTACTAAAAATCTCAAGATAAGCGTGAGTGCCGAGGATGGCTCCTCCGTAGGATGATGGAGGTGGATCCTCGGTGGTGTATTGAAGTGGTGAGTAGTGGACTCATGTGCACAAAATCATTTCAAGTTTGTGTATCGTAGGATAGCTTAGCCAAGAGTCAAAGCTGGCTTGCTGCAATAACCCCACCAACCCTTCTTGATAATGTGCATGTATGTAGGATCTGATGTAAGTCTTGCTGAGTACCTTTGTACTCATGTTGCTTTAACTTACATTTTCAGAAGACGCTGCAACCCCTTCTGATGGGTTCTTCGTAGACGTTGACATCGATGAGTAGACTGAGGCCCAGGTGGTGACCCTGAGCTTGTGAAGGACCACGTAGTATAGCCAGGCTTTCCAAGCCTCTTTTATTTTACTAGTTGTCTGTACCCAGACAAGTTACTTCCGCTGTTGACTTGTATGTCTATATGACTTGAATGCTGGGTCGTGTGACCCGTACTTGTGTGTATGATATGTATGGCTCTCTAAGCCTTAAATAAAGTACTTGTGTTATAGAGTCATGTTATGATGCCTTGTTGTATCTGCACATATCGAGCATATTGTGTGTATGATTGAAATGCTTGGTATGTGTGGGATATGACTATCTAGTTGTTTATTCTTAGTAGCCTCTCTTACCGGGAAATGTCTCCTAGTGTCTCCACTGAGCCTTGGTAGCTTGCTACTGCTCCGGAACACTTAGGCTGGCCGGCATGTGTCCTTCTTCGTTCATGTGTCTGTCCCTTCGGGGAAATGTCATGCGATGGATACCGGAGTCCTGTTAGCCCGCTACAGCCCGGTTTACCGGAGTCCTGCTAGCCCAGTGCTACAGCCCGGATTCACTTGCTGATGACCGACACGTTTGATGCTGGGTCATGGATGCATGTCCCTGTAAGTCTGTGCCGCTTTGGGTTTACGACTAGCCATGTCAGCCCGGGCTCCTTACCATATGGATGCTAGCGACACTATCATATACGTGTGCCAAAAGGCGCAAACGGTCCCGAGCAAAGGTAAGACGACACCCGTGGGAATACCGTGCGTGAGGCCGCAAAGTGATATGAGGTGTTACATGCTAGATCGATGTGGCATCGAGTCGGGGTCCTGACACTTTGCCACTTATGAAGACAATACCCTATCCTTTACAATTTCACATACTTTATTCCCGTTGAAAACTTCAACCAGTTTATCATCAATCACCAAAAAGGGGGATATTGTAAGTGCATCTAGTGCCACCCTTGTTGGTTTTGGAGTATTGACGACAAAGTTGGTTGAGGGACTAATGCGTTTGTGAGAATTGCAGGATAACGCATGTAGTGTCCCTCATTGATTCGGTTTACCTACCGGAGATGACCCCCAAAAATGTATGAAGACATTGAAGACAATGGTGGTATGTGAAGATATTCACATTGAAGACTATGACATGAGAAGACATTGAGTGAAGACTATGGAGCGCAAAGACTGTGTGGTTTCGTTGTTTCCTTTTCTTCTTTGTTGAGTCATAGGAACCACCGTACTGTTAAGTGGGGTCCAAGTGAACTAAGTCAGAATGACTGAAGTGATGCTCAACCAAAATCCTATGTCTTCGAGCGAAGACAATGAGAGCAAATCTTATCCAGAGCTGGATGAGTCAGCTTTGCTTGTAGCCCAAGTAAAGTTGCCGTGTGTGTTTGAAATCTGACCGCTGGAACACGTGTCAGTTCCTTAGTGACCCAGGGTCATTTCGGACATATTAGGTCGGGTTGCCTTGTGGCTATAAATAGCCCACCCCTACACCATAAATTGGTGGCTGCTCAGAGTTAGTTTACGACTTTTGTCGTTTGAGAGCAACCCACCTCGAAGCCTTTGAGAGAGAGAAATCCTTGCGAGGACAAAGCCCAAACACCCAGAGCCAAAGAGTGTTAGGCATCACTGAAGTCTTTCTGTCTATGTGACCTGAAGACTTATTACACTTGAGGACTGTGAATCCTCCAGCCGGTTAGGTGTCGCGTTCTGAGCATCCAAGAGTCATTGTGGATCGCCGGTGAACGAAGTCTGTGAAGGTTCGGAAGTCTACCTTGAAGACTTACCAGAGTGATTGGGCGAGGACTAGGTGTCCTTAGCTCAAGGGGAATAAGGTGAAGACATGGTCTTCTGAGTTGAATCTCAGCCTCCCTAACCAGACGTACAGTTGTCACAACAACTGGAACTGGTCCAACAAATCCTATGTCTTCAACAAGTGACTAGTTCTATCCTCTCCCCCCTTTACTTAGTGTTTGTCTTCGTGAAGTCATTGCTTAATTGTCATACCTGTTTGACTTCATTGCTTGACTACTATCGTTTGTTGGCTTCATACTATCTTCCATCCTGATCCTTACTACCTAGCTGCTATTAGTCTTTGTACTTTCACATTATCACATACTTGACTATGGCTTGCTTAGTGTAGTTTATCTTCCGCTGCATATCAATTAGGCCATTTATATTGCTTGTCTTTGAAACTTCCATGTTTTCAAGACTTTCGTAAAAATCGCCTAATCACCCCCTCTAGTCGATAACTAGCACTTTCAGTAGGGTTCTGTCGACGCCGAGCCACCCTAAACCAAACTAGTGGGGTTGGTAGGGTTCCGTCGACGCCGAGCCACCCAACAACCAAATATCATATGAAGCTATAAACAACCAAAGATCATATGAAGCTATAAACAAACAAATATCAGAGCATACATAGTTCAGAATCACCTTAAACTTAGTATACATTAAACATTGCTCAGATAACCAACTTAGTACACATTAAACTTAGTACCCAACTTAGTACTCCATCAGAACATACATAGTTTTGAAGCACAAATAACTTAGTTCAGAATCAAAAGCCATAAGCATTGTCTGGTACACATCAGACCAAAGTTGCAACATTCATTGTTCAAAATCATAAAATGCACCATTCTATCACTCAAGTGTTACCACTGGCAGTAAAGAATGACATCCAGCCAGTATGACTCCTTGGGACACTTGAAGGAGGAGCACCAGAAGTAGAAGGACCAGAAGATGAAGCTCCAGCAGCAAATCTTGGGGCAGCTAGCTAACCCTCTAGCAGATCTGGCAGTAGCAGATATTGCAAAAGCAGATCCTGTAGAAGCAAATCTTGCAGTAGCAGACCTTGCTGGTGGCTGTTGTGACCTTGCTGCTGGCTGCTATGATCTTCCTGCTAGAGTATCTTCATTCCTTGATCTTGCAGGTGGAGTAGCTTCATTCCTTGATCTGGCAGGTGCCTTGCAAACATGGTAGTTAGTCACAAGGGTTTAGCACATAAAACATACAAGGAAACAAGACCAATTAACAAGTAGAATTAGCAAGGTTTTACCACATGCTTGTTTTTCCTCATAGCCAACTCTGGTCTCAACTGTTGCTTGCAGTTGGTGTACCTATGGCCTTGGAGCCAACAGTTGTTGCATGTTATAGTGGCCATTCTTGAACTGTCCTTTGGTTTTGGAGCCTCAAATCTGCCCTTTATTCTCTTCTCTTTCCTTCTCCCCTTCTTCACATGAAATTTGGGTGGATCTATGTCTAGTCCACTTGTCCTTGTCCAATCATGTTCACTAGGAACTGGATATATCATTGGTTCATATGCATCAAGGTAAAAAGGTTTTTTGAAGAAATTGCAGACATAGTCCTCTAGAAATCTTTTTGCCTTGTTAATTGCTGATACTGCATGGTTGCATGGTATGCCAGATAGGTCCCACTTTCTGCAGCCACATGGTATGCCACACTGTCCTTTGTTAACAACCAAGTCTGTCTTGCAGTTAGTGTCAAAAGCATCCATCATCACCTGTTGTTGCAACCAAAGAACAATTTAAACTTCTATAAAGCAATATAAAGCACTACTAAACTATATATTTAAGTCACTATAAAGCACTATAAAGCACTACTAAACTATATATTTAAGTCACTAAAAAGAACTATAAAGCACTACTAAACTATATATTTAAGTCACTACAAAAATATAAAGCACTACTAAATTGTATATTTAAGTCACTAAGAAGAACTATAAAGCACTACTAAACTATATATTTAAGTTAGTAAAAAGCACTTAAACAATGATCGCTTGTGATGTACAATAACAATGATTTGAGCAGCAGCAATAATACAAGGAAGGCATAACTAACCAATGAATGGTCTACATCCATTGAGAAATCCCTCCCTTGCTCCATTTATGCAGAAGAACATAGCATGAAACCTTGGTCCTGGATGTGGTATTTTTGTAGTTGTTTTTGGAGTAACTGTTGTAACTACAACTCTACTACCATGGTTTGTATCCATGATGGTCTGAGCATAATCCCTAAGTCTGGGATACTACTTCTTGTGCTCTCCTAGCACAACTTCTACAACAAGGTTTTTGGCCCTATATGCCATGTGCCTTGTCACATCAACACCATACTTCTCATTGTAGTTGTTAATCAGAGTGTGTATGATAGTGGTTGGATCAGACCTGAAGAATGACTCATAGGTCTTTGCAAGCCACTTGGCACTAATCATTGATGTCTTAGTGCTGCTAGGGCAAGTGTGCTCCAGCCTTATTTTCTTAATAGCAAAAGTCTTCTCCCCTTTGATAACTGCAACAACTATGCACAACTGGCAGTGCTCTTGCTTACAACAGGCAATGATCCTTTGGTCTGAATTTCTGTGATACCTGAAGTCTCTGGCATGTGTGATGTGCAAGCTCAACAAGGCATCTCTGAATTGCTGTTGATCCTTAAAGTACATGTACAGACATAACTGCTGATGTGGTTGCTCAAGTTTGTCATTGTACCGGATCCTTGGTTTCCTTTTCTTGGCCCTACTCTTCCTCCCTTTAGGTAGAACAAAGGATAGTAGCTCATGTCCATCATCTTCATCCTCAAACAGCAACCCATCACCTTCTTCATCGGATGAAGGAATGAAATCATGTATCACCTCCTCCAACACACTTGAATGTGACCTAGTAGTAGGGCCTCTCCTAACTACCAGCTTCTTCCTCCTTTTTGCAGGTTTTTGCATTGCCGCTTCTTCTGTTGCAACAGCATTGACCTCATCCTCATCCTCCTGCTCCTCCTCCTCCTCCTCCTCCATCTCAAACAAATCCTCAACCTCAGTGTCACCATCATAATGTACTTGTTCCTCTTGTGAATCTTCATCTGAGTCTTGATCTTCAACTTCTTGCTCTGCTAGTTTATTCCCCTCAATTATCTCTGTGTCTTCACATATCCTATACTTCTCCATGCAGAAAGGATTGTTATCACCATCATATGCAGCCTCATAGTCATTACTATTATTATGTGCTTCCTCTAGCAGTGCCTCTTCCTCCATTACAGCTTTGGGCTTCCCCTTACTGAAATTTATGCTCTCTTGTGTGCACTGACTATGAAAAACAACACCTTGTTGATCAACAGCAAGAACTGCATGCTCACTGAGATCATACACAACAGGTGGTTCATACAATATAGTTGCTAAATCTTCTTCTCTCCTCTGACAGACATTGTTGTACTTTGATCTCACTAAATCTTCTTCTATTTGACATGCAAAAGGTGCTGTTGCCCTCACTAGCAAATTCGGAACTAAACTATGCTCCTATTCCTTCTTAAGTTGCTGCAGTTTGATGTTTGTGTCAATCAATTCTAACCCATGCTCTCTTTCCTCTCCTCTGCCTAAATTCTTCATGTGGTACAGTTCATCAGAGAAGGAATAACCTTGTGTGTGCATCAGTGCATATAAGTTCAGAAATGTCACATCTAAGCTGCATATCTTCCTATCCAGATTATGTTGTGCATCAAAATGAATCCGAACATCCCAAACAGCATCATCCAAACTACAATTGACATCACAAATTTACACTGTCATGAGCAACTAACCCCAGCCCCCTTTTTTGTAATATGCAGAAAGAAGGAGAGAAGAGAGGGACTTACAGCATGCCGCCAACAGCTCCACTGGTCCACTGATGGCTACTGCTAGGGTTGGCCACCCATATCTCTGCCAGCCTCACCCTGTCCTCCATGGACAGTGCCGCCTCCTCCTCCAAATCCTCGTCGTCTGCGCTAGAGTAGTACGAACTGGAGCCGTCGATGTCGTCCGGACCTAAGTGGTCATCATTCTCAAGGTCGGGAAGGTCTCCGTACCTGCCCGCACCATCGCCGCTGCCATCGCCTGAGAGGGGAGAGGGAGACGAGGGAGAGAGGAGAGGAAACTAGGGTTCGTCCCGTACGGGTTCGACCCGAGCCAGCTACATACAGCGACCGAGCCGGCTAGGACGAGTGACTGAGCGGGTGCGCGCGGGTACGCCACCATGGCACCTTGACACGTGGGCCCAGTCGGTCAGATACGTGGTCAATACGTGCTTATACGCCCGTCAGACCGTTTTGCAACACTTAGAGCATCTCCAGCCGCGCCCCCAACAGGCCCCCCAGGCGACTTTTTCGGCGCCAGTGCCAAAAAACCGCCCTAGTCGCGCCCCCAGGACGATGAAAAGCACCGGTTCGACCCTTTTTCCGCCCGATGGCCGCAGGCCGAACCCGACGCGCTGAGGGGCGATCGGGGGCTCCGGCGCAAGGGAAAAGCGCGGCTGGCCCACGCCGTCAGGTGAAAAGTCAAGATTTTTCGTCCCCGACTCGCCTCCCACCCCTCGCGCTCTCGGCCACCACTAGCTATATCCCGGCGCTGCCCGCCGCCCTTCACCGCTAGATAGCCATTCCCCACCGGAAAAATAGCATAGGTTTGCCGCGGCAGCCCCTCCGACAGCAGCTGGGCATTTCCGGCCGCCGTTTCCGGCCGCGGAGGGGCAGTTTAGCGGCGGGTGCACGCCCATCGGGCGCAAGGTGTTCGGCGATTTGCCTGCCTCGGTGATGGACTCGGATGACGAGGAAGTGCTCGCCGCGCTGTTGGAGGAGGAAGCCGAGGCCGACATCCAGGAAGAAGAGCATCTCATGGTGCTCGCCGCCCTTGCCTAGCTGCTGGCGAGCAATGAAAAGCCGCGGCGAGGTGGCTCGGCACCGGGGCGGGTGAAAGCAAAGAACCGACATCGTCTCGAAGGCTAGTGCATGATCTACTCCGACTACTTCGCCGATGCTCCACTTCACGGCGACAAAACATTTCGGCACCGTTATCGGATGAGCCGAAAGCTTTTCCTCAGGATTGTGAATTCCATCCGGGAGTTCGACAACTACTTCAAATGCAAGATGGATTGCACTGACAAACTTGGATTCACCTCGATCTAGAAGTGCATGACAACGATGAGGATGCTTGCATACGGAGCTCCCGGTGACTCACAGGACGACTATGGGCGCATGGCCGAGTCCACCAGCATAGAGTGTTTCTACAAGTTCTGTCGGGCAATGGTGGCAGTGTTTGGAACGCAATACTTGAGAAGACCCAATGCGGAAGACACTGCTCGGATCCTAGCACAGAATGCAGCAAGAGGATTTCCTGGGATGCTTGGAAGCATCGACTGTATGCATTGGAAATGGAAGAATTGCCCATTTGCTTGGTAGGGGATGTACAAAGGCGCCAAAGGCGGTTGTAGTGTGGTACTTGAGGCGGCGGCCACACAGGACCTCTGAATTTGGCACTCCTTCTTTGGTATGCCAGGAACTCACAATGACATCAACGTGCTGCAGTGCTCTCATATCTTTGCCAAGCTTGTTGATGGTCATTCTCCTCCGGTGAACTTCGAGATCAATGGGCGACACTACAACAAGGGGTACTATCTAGCTGATGGCATCTATCCGAGATGGTCGACATTTGTGAAGACCATCTCAAACCCTGTGCCAGGAGGCAAGAACGCCTAGTTTGCGAAGATTCATGAGGCTTGCAGGAAGGATGTCGAGCGGGCATTTGGTGTGCTCCAATCTCGATTTGCTGTTGTACGGTACCCAGCTCAGACCTGGTCGAAAGATCAAATGTGGGAGATCATGACCTGCTGTGTCATCTTGCACAATATGATCATTGAGAGCGAGCAAGAAGAGCCAGTGTTTAACACTGAACCATACCACAGGCAGGATCCTCTTGCCCAAGTTGATCACCAGCTACCAGCAACCTGGACTGCCTACCTCAGTATGCGTCAGGAGATCCGAGACCCACAGGTGTATCATCAACTGCAGCAAGATCTAATAGAGCACCTATGGAGGCTCAAGGGCGACGCCGGGCGCGACGTGTGATGAAATATGAGTTTTTATTTGTTGAACTATATAATTTGTATTGAACTATTTGTTGTTAAACTATTTTGTTGAAGTATTTGATTTTTCTGTGATGAAACATGTGATAAAAAATATTTATGTTGATAATTGAACGCCGAGCCACGACGAACCACGCCGAATATGGGCCTATTCCCGCCCATATGGGCTTTATTCGCCGAAATGGGGCTGAAAAGTGGGCCAACATCGGCGTCTGGGCCGAGCTAGGGGCGACGACTGGGCGCAAAACGGCCCCCAGCGCCGAATGTATCGCCGCTCTCCCGGAGGGGGCGATTTTTATGCGTCCTGGGGGGGGGGGCTAACGGCTGGAGATGCTCTTAGGCTCAGAGTTGGTACTGTATGGCAAAAAAGTGACTAATGGTACTGATTCGTTACGACGTGCCGAAGTGTGGTACTGCTTTGCAATTAACTCTAACTGAATGCATCCTTGTGTTTAGTACTTTACAATATCCGTTGACTGAATTATTGGCATTGCAGTTCTAACTTGAATTTGGTTGGTGCTCTCCATTTTTGTATTTTTACAATTACAATTTGCATTGATAGTAACACTTCTGAACTAAATCATATTACTATCTGTTTTTTATTAACTTGTCATCGATTGACTTCAGGTTCTCAACAAGAATGTGCTCGGTTGATGGTTAAATTGTCTTACAAATTCACCCTTGTAATATATTTAAACATTTGAGTGCCTGAATAGCGAACTACTCTGCATTTTTTTTGAACAAAAACTACTCTGCATTTTAATTACATGAAAATGGGGGCATGTTTATGGAAATGGCCCAAAATTTCGAGCTGCCGCCACAGCTCTGACCCAGCCCGCCAACCCACCGGTCGAAGCTTTCGGCCACGTCACCGATCCGCGGCATCCCTCCCCCGGATCGCCATCTGGACCGTTCACTCCATCCGCAACCAACGGCAGGCAGACGCCTCCTCCAACCTCTCGTCCCCGTTAAAACGCCCCTCGCCCCTCCCGGCAAATCACAGCACCAGCAGCCACCACCGTTCCTCCGATTCCACATCCGCTCGCAGCTCGAGATCGTCAGCCATGTCCGGGCGCGGCAAGGGAGGCAAGGGGCTCGGGAAGGGCGGCGCCAAGCGCCACCGGAAGGTGCTGCGCGACAACATCCAGGGCATCACCAAGCCGGCGATCCGGCGGCTGGCGCGGCGCGGCGGCGTGAAGCGCATCTCGGGGCTCATCTACGAGGAGACCCGCGGCGTGCTGAAGATCTTCCTCGAGAACGTCATCCGCGACGCCGTCACCTACACCGAGCACGCCCGCGCAAGACCGTCACCGCCATGGACGTCGTCTACGCGCTCAAGCGCCAGGGCCGCACCCTCTACGGCTTCGGCGGCTAGGGCCGTCCGACGGTCGTCGGTCTTTGTCGCCGCCTGCAGATTCCAAAAGCTTGATGAAATCCCGACTTGTCTAGTTATAGCTGTTTCCTCTGTAGTTCGAACTGAATCGTGGAACAAAGTTATTTGCGTACCTTGTCGGAAATGAAACTTGTCTCTGTCAGTCTGTCGTAAATCTGATTTTGTTCGCTGGTTGGTCTTCTGCATCTCTGTTGGGTACGATTGTTGTTTCCTTTGTGATGCTTGAGTTGGCCATAATTTACCATGAGCCCCGTATGAATCGAACCTGTTTGCAGGCTACTATAATTTGTAATGTGAAAAAACGCCACTAAACAACTGTGTATCTCGATTAAGGAACATCATTCGCTCTGTTTCTGCGTCTGATCCATTTGTATAGGTCACCATCATTGTTACTTCTGGTGTGCAATGTCTGTAATAGAGATGGGGATTAGTCTGCATTTCATCACCGAGTTCTTGCTTGAGTGGCTATCCTTGACCTGAGTTTTGGGTGTATAAATTTGCTCTCTGACTTGTAATGTGGAACTATCTCAAAGCGACCAACCCATGATGTGGTTCGTGGTAACTGCTACTCCAATAAATCAACCAGGATCATCATTTGTGCTTTATTTTCTGTTGATTTCTAGTTACTAGAGTAACATTTTAATTGCTTGAACTATATTTCCAACTGCAGAATTGCCAATATAGATACACGATATCCTCTTGGCAGTGACAGCAACTTCATCCTTCAGTTGAGTTGATCAAGAGGTGCAATGATGTATTGGATCTGTTATATGATTTATATTCAGATATCCAAAGCTAAATGAATACTAATCTCTGCTGAGAAGACATGCTACAGAATTCAACCACCATTCCGTCAGACCGGCAATGGAACAAGCATATCAAGTTAGATGGATACTGGTATACAGCAAATTAGCGACCATTCTTGTCGTTTGGCTTTGAAGTATACCTATATATAAAAGAAGTCTGCTCATTAGAGAATAAACCAATATTTTAATAGATTATGCTCAATTGGCAGATTACAAATATATAAGTATACCTATATATAAAAGAAGTCTGCTTATTTGCTGCCAACAGCTTTGTCACAACCCCACCTGACCAACTTCAGGAACGCCTTTATGAAACTGAACACCTGATACAAGTATTAGACTGGATATCACAAACACACACTCGGAAGACGCAACACACAAGAACTTTACGCAACAAAAAGACTCACATTTTGTACTATTAACACAACCAAATTTTGGCGCCCCTGTTAAAAATTACATGTACACCAATGTATAGAAAGGAAATGAAAAATGACTAGTACCAAGTATGGGCAGCGAGGTGACTGAAGCAGCACAGAGATGGCAAGTTCCCCTGAAAACTCCGAGCAGCATCAATTTCTTGGTGCTGCATTTACCCGATTCACAGTATCCCAGTCCGGCACAGATTAGAGCAACAATGATTTTTCAAGGCACGCAATACAGCAGTTTAGGTTGCTGTCATAGAGCGAAGGGAACACCAGTCGTCGGATGAGAGCACGATTACTCTGCCGCAAGTGCAATGGCCATCTCGGTAACGCTTATGAGGGCTCTATTGCATTATTCTTGATACGCCGGGGAAGCACGACCTGCGTGCTACAGGAGCGTGCATCGGGTCGTCTGGCTTACGCGTGAGGGAGTCAGTTTTAGAGCTGCTAGTTATAGAAAGGAAAAAGTCTAAAATAAACCTTGAAGTTATAGACGAAAGCTAAATCAAACCCCAAACTTTGAATCCCGGAAATTGACACTCTGAACTTGCAATCCCGATCTATTTTGGACCCTAGACCTGTTTGGCAAACTCGGAATAGTACAATCCCGGCCGGGATAACTAGCTACTCTCACGGATAAGAATTTGGGCCGGCCCACTACAACACAACAAGAATTCGTGAAGTTTCAAAAATGTTCGCGCATGTTTCAAATTGTTCGCGAGTTAAAAAATGTTCCTGTTTTCTATTTTCGGCGAAAATTAAATTCATTTTGTGTTTTTTAAAAAATGTTTGTGATTTCAAAAAGAAAAACACATTTGCCAAAAATGTTCATAATACCAACAGTTTTTCAGATGCTATGATTGTTTTCAAATTTTCAAATTATGTCACATTTTTAAAATATTTTTTACAATTTCATAAACTATTTCGTAAATAATGTTTTTATAAAATGTTTAGTTTTTTTTGAAATCTTCGAACATTTCATGAAGTGCGAGAACTTTTTAAAATTTTCGAATAATTTTAAAAACCAACAACTTTGAAAAAGCCAACACCTTTTGAAACATCAACATTTTTTGAAACCTGAACGAAAATTTAAAGTGCAAACACTTTTTGAACCATAAAGTTTTTCTGAAACCTGAACAAAATTTTAAAGTGCGAACACTTTTTGATACATAAACATTTTCTGAGTTTGTGACATCTAGAAAATACCACAAATTCTAAAAAAATGCATGGGCCAATTCAAACAATGTTTATACAATGTATAATAATATTTGTGTGATTCAAAAAAAAAAGGTTTCGTACATTCTAAAAAATGTAACATTTCAAGAATGTTCGCGAGTTTCAGAAAATGTCTTTGTGGCATTTTCAAAAAAAGTATGTACAATATATCGAAAATGTTTGCGTGTTGTACAAAAATGTGTCATAACCTTAACAGAATATACGTGACATGTATAGAAAAAAGTGTTTGCGAATTTAAACATGTTGAACCATGTAAAAGAGTGTTTGTGTAGTTTTGTAAAATGTGTATTGTCATTAAGAAAATGTAAAACATGTATTTCGAAAAATATTACCATGTATTCAATTTTTTTTGAAAACATTTAATTTCAAAATGTCCATAACCTATTTGAAAATATCAAAAGTTTATCAAAAAATATTTAATGTCTGCGTTTAAAATGTACATTGGGTACTGAGAAAAATTAGGCAATTGTAAAAATGAAAAAACGAAAAAGAAAACATAAAAGAAAAATAAAGTAGTGCACGCGCATGAGCGACTGCACTACTGGGCCGGCCCAATTCAGCAAATACCGGCCGAGTCCTCCCAAGGTTTAAAATAGACCGGGATTATAGAGTTCGGTGTGCTGATTTCAGGGATTAAGAGTTTGGGGTTTGATTTAGCTTTTGCCTACAATTTCAAGGTTTGTTTTGGACTTTTTCCTTATAGAAAATATGACAAGTTTTCATCTATGACATCAGAGTGTCCTTTTTGTGGTCTTCATACTTATCACAATGAGTTGTACAGATTGACAATGGTCAAAATATAATTGGATAAATCTGTTAGCACTAAATTAATATATTTATGTGTGCCATTGTGCACAACATAATATTTAGAGTAACTAGCAAAAGAGCCCTGCGTTGCAACGGGAGAGAAAACATAACACACACTCTTAACCCAACAACCATCACCCAAGACCACAATAGGTCCATCTCCTTTATTTTTGCGAGGCATTATATTTGTGTTGCCGATTATCCTCCTTCTCACCCTCGCCGGCAATGGCGGTGTTCACACACACAAAAAAAGTGTTTGAATATGTTTAATCCTAAGGCGTCTCTCTCTCTCCCTCTCTCTCTCTCTCTCTCTCTCTCTCTCTCTCTCTCTCACTCTCGCGAGGAGAAATCTGTTGTTTTCCCCTGCGACATTTTTCAGAGGTATGCATGTGTAGTTATCGATGTTTTCTTTTCCCTATATTGTTATAGTGGGGTGTTTATTTATAATACGGATCGCCGCCGGTATGAAAGGAAAACGGATCTTACACTATAAATTATAAGTTTGCTTCCAAAATGATATTTTAAAAATATTTAACAGCTAAAATTAACATCATATTTAGACTCCACATATTTTTCTAATAAAATTTCATATATAATATGTTAAAATCGAAGTTACGGTTTAAAAGATACGGATAATTTAGAAAATCATTTATTTGACTTAAATATATTCCAAAATAATATTTTAAAATACTTAACAGGTGAAAATAATCTCATATTCATATTCACATATTTTTCTAATCAAATTTCATATATAACATGTTCAAATCGGAGTTACGGTTTAAAAGATATGGATGATTTAAAAAAACATTGTTTGATTTAAATATGATCAGCGGATGAATTACCTAAAACATCAGGGGGGTTTCGAAAAATGTAAAATAACGGTTCGGGTGTGACTTAAATCTGGACCGCGGGTTGATTTCAACAAAAAACAGGGACTTTTGTGTAAAATATGAAAAAAAGATTTGTTTTAACTTCAAACAGGACTACGGGTTGAATTCTCTAAAATAGAGGGACTTTTCTGAAAAATGTCATATGACGGACGAAAGAAATCCAATTTGTTTTATTATTAGATAAAGATATGCATAGAACAACGTCTTATACGTATTCGGTCAGCCCGTAGTCTGCACTAGAAGCTCTTAAAAAAATATGTGAGCAAACTTAAGTAGTAACCTTATATTTGTATGCATATCACAAATAAAATATATGATCTTTTTCTCGAACTTGTAAATGATCTTAGCCACCTCCAGTTTCAGATTGGTCACATGTTGCTATTACTGGGCATGCTTTTGCTATTGCAGGTTTCAACTTACTCCCCACTTCCGTTTTGCATGGAATTGACTCGCCTCTTGATACATTTCTAGCTTTCTGAAACTCTCTTCCTGTTGCGACAGAAATATATTTTTTTCTTTGGCAAATCAGTGTAAAAATCCATGGTTTCTATGTAGCAATAGGCATGC
The DNA here is from genome assembly GCF_002162155.2 of Triticum dicoccoides. Lineage (NCBI taxonomy): Eukaryota > Viridiplantae > Streptophyta > Magnoliopsida > Poales > Poaceae > Triticum > Triticum dicoccoides. The sequence goes on from NC_041381.1 coordinate 631,192,162, forward strand.
ATTGGTCTCTGTTTTTGAACTGATTCTTCCATTTCTCTCTTACTGGGCTTGGATAGCTGAGTATTGTAATATAAAATTCTTCTGACTTTGTATGTAGCTCACTTGCATGGGAGGTTTATTCCAGCACACGTTGAACATGAAGTATATCACATACGGTGGGTGATGATATCTCATAACAAAAAGTAAGCCACATGAACTTATAGCTCACAATTTACCATTCCGTGATGAATCAATTCTGATTGGTATAGACTTCTAATTTTGTTAATAATAAACTTCATTTTTATCTGGAACAAAAACATTGATTCACGTTGCTACCTACATGGCTACATGTCATGTTGAATGCTGAAAAGAATTCTAAAAAGAACAACATGTATCGATTGGTTTCAGAAAAAATGATTTTGAATTGTTTTTTAAAAGGCATCCATGTATATGGATAGGGAATTGGTAAGACATGCCATGCAAGACTTGATTTTCCTGGCACATACATGAAACTTTATCAGATAATAAAGAGAATCTGTTTGTTGTCATTTGGTAGGCATAAGAGTTCATTATTTTGGTGTGCAAATAAAATTAACCTAGATATATCACCTCTACTGGGTATCTTATTTTAACCTTATTGTTTTACTACCGAACGGCCCGTGCGTTGCACCGGGATATATATTTTTATAATCTCCAATGGCCATGACCGTATTTTGCTGCATCACCGAGATACACTAGCACTCTCATTTTCGTGAATTCGTGAACAATTTTTGAAAATCATGAACAAAATAAACTCGTGAACATATCTGGAATTGTGAACATTTTTACAGATTTTTGAAAATTTTATAAATTCAGGGAAAACATTAAATTCATGAACATTTTATACTATTTGCAAATATTTGAAAAAAATGTTGAATAGGCGAACATTTCTAGAATCGACGACCATTTTTGGAAATTGGTGGAACAATTTTTTAAATTCACGGACATTTTTTGGTTTTAAATTTTTTTGAATCAGTGAACATTTTATGAATTAATAAAATAATTTGTAAGTCACAAACAGTTTTTGAATTTTAAGGATATTTCTCAATTTCATGAACTTTTTTTGAATCGGCAAAATATTGTTCAATTTCATTAAAAAAATTAATACAAGAACTTTAAATAAAAATCATGGACACTTTTTATTTCCTGAACATTTGTTTTCAAAATTGTGAACATTTCTAAAAAAATCACAAACATTTTATGAATCCGCAAAAATTTATTAATATTAAACTTTTATTTCAAAATTCTATTTTTTAATTTTCGGAACTATTTTCAAGTCCCAAATTATTTTAAAGTAGAAAAAACGAGAATTTAAAAACAAGTCGCCCGGACGTGAGCCGACTCAAACCGGCACGCTGTGTCGTCTCCCACGCAGAGCGCAGTATAGAATGTTCCTACTGCATGGGCCGACCCAGGTGAGGATTCCCGTGTGTGAAATGTTTTCTTACCACTTATAAGTGGCATCGGTGGGTAATATTTTGCAACTTTGGGGGCAATTTCGGTGACGTACCGCAAGAAGCAATAGCCCTCATGTCGTGGTGGGCGCATGACAGATGCCACGGGATGGCTAAAGAGAGGGATAGGCAAGAGGCAACCGGTGGGCTCCAGAGGTGAGGTTGGTACGAGCGAGCTGAAGACGCAAGACGTACCCAGGTTCGGGGCTCTCCGGAGAGATAACACCCCTAATCCTGCTGAGCGTGGTTTGTATGAAGATGGTACAAGCTTGCTCCTAGAGTTATTTTGGAGAGGAAGGAAGGCAGAACAGTGCATAGGCTGCTCCTTCTCCGCGTGGTGGATGTATGTGTGTGGCTAAAGGAATCGACTAGTGATCGCGTGCCTGTCTCTGCATGGAGGCTCCTTGGGGGGGGGGGGTCTTATAGGCCGACCCCCAGGGTTACAATGGTAATGTTACATGAGTGCGGGGTAGGGGTGTTAGTGTCTTGGAGCCGGCAACGGGGCGCCGGGTTCGCCGGGTCCGTCGGGTGCGGGTTGTACCGGGCCTGCCGAGCGCGGGTACGGCCGGTTGCTGGGTACTGTAGGCATGCCGGGTGGTTGTCATGTGACCGCTGCGCCGTCTTGCTACAGGGTTGCGCCTCCGAGACGTCGCCCGCCCCAGGTGGGGGCTTGGTCGACACGGCAACCGCGCCCGCCGGGGCCGGTGTAAAGGGGGTGCACTGTAGCCATGCAGGTTAGTCGGCGGAGGTTCGTCTTGCGGGGGACGGCCGGCATGCGCCCGCCGGCCTGGCCGGGTTGCGCTGGGGAGCCGGCCAGGGTGCAAGCCGGACTGAGGGGCGATGCTAGCCCCGATGTTTTTGAAAAGGATCCGGATTCCATTGCTTGCCTGGGGTCCAGTCCCGACAACTCCTATTATTAGGTGAGATATTGTGAGGTTAATTATCTAAAAGCCATTATCAAACTTTTTCTTTGTACAATCAGATTCTCTAGAAAATATGCGGAACTGCACACTCTGCATGGCGCCTTCCAGCTCAACGTCTCCGGCTGATTTCTTAGATTTCCCAGCAAATTCATGGAGTCCACTTCATGGGAGGGGGCGAGGAAGAGAGCAGACGAGGAAGCACGGGATGAAGCAAGAAAAAATTGTCACTGGGTCAACCAATGCCCACTATAGCACAGGCTATGGCGTGACTCATGCCGATAGCAATGTAAAGAGGAAAATAAAAAAATTTATGCCACTATAACACAATAGAAATAACATCCAAGGGCAACATGAAGAGCGGAAAATATGCAATGAGCCAATGATAATATGATATAGTTGGTATCATAGTAATAAGATTGTCATACCAAGTACTCGTTCCGCGAAGTCATAAAATCATTTGTTTACATATCCAAGATAAAATATGCAAAAAAGATCACTTCTAACAATTTTATTTTTAACGTCCTGAAAAGGATGAACAAAAGAAATATATTATATTCACAAAAATGGTGTGTAAGAAATAATGTAGAGAATAAATAGCTTTAACAAAAAAAAGTTACAGTCATGTGAGACTCACATTTTATAACTTGCCTTCTCACTCTCTCATCTTCTTAAGTAGATCAATTACGGTGTTATTTGTATGGTAGTAAATATATCTTTCTCCACATAGCAAATCAAGCAATCACTCATGAACTCGGCACACATTTTGTTGCGTAGAACACTCTTCACAGTATCCATTGCTGAAAAGCATCTCTCCACTGACGACGTGGCAACCGACAAAATTAGCATTAAAAATTGATACACCAAAAGGAAAACAAGATGCTTCTTAGTGTCCACCAACTTTTTAGCAAGGGAAAAATGTTTTTGCCACTCTAGATTTTGCCAATTTTCCTTATGCCACTTTAGATTTTGACATTTCACTTTTGCCACTCTTAATTTTTGAAATTATCACAATTGCCATTTTGTGGCAAAAGCAAAATAATTTTATTTTATTTTTGCTACTCTTAGATTTTGACAATTATCACAATTGCCACTCTGAAAATTTTGCTTTTGCCATGGGAATGGCAATTGTGATAATTGTCAAAAACTAAAGGTGGCAAAAGTGAAATGTCAAAATCTGAGTGGCATAAGGAAAATTGGCAAAATCTAGAGTGGCAAAAACAAAATTTTCTCTTTTAGCAAGATCCGCAATGCCATCCAAATAGAGAGATCTTTGGTCCGCTCGGACATTGTCAATATAAATCCGAAGTTCATGTCACTACTAGGAAAAAGCTTAGTAGCAGCGCGGGGTAAAGGACTAGTAGTAGCGCGGGTGCCCGTGCTACTACTAGGGCGTTACAGCTAATTGGTAGTAGTAACGCGGGTGCTGAAGGAAATATACCCTAGAGGCAATAATAAAGTTATTATTTATTTCCTCATATCATGATAAATGTTTATTATTCATGCTAGAATTGTATTAACCGGAAACATGATACATGTGTGAATACATAGACAAACATATAGTCACTAGCATGCCTCTACTTGACTAGCTCATTAATCAAAGATGGTTATGTTTCCTAACCATAGACATGTGTTGTCATTTGATTAATGGGATCACATCATTAGGAGAATGATGTGATTGACATGACCCATTCCGTTAGCCTAGCACTTGATCGTTTAGTATATTGCTATTGCTTTCTTCATGACTTATACATGTTCCTGTAACTATGAGATTATGCAACTCCCGTTTACCGGAGGAACACTTTGGGTGCTACCAAACGTCACAACGTAACTGGGTGATTATAAAGGAGTACTACAGGTGTATCCAAAGGTACATGTTGAGTTGGCGTATTTCGAGATTAGGTTTTGTCACTCCGATTGTCGGAGAGGTATCTCTGGGCCCTCTCGATAATGCACATCACTATAAGCCTTGCAAGCAATATGACCAATGAGTTGGTTACAGGATGATGCATTACGTAACGAGTAAAGAGACTTGCCGGTAACGAGATTGAACTAGGTATTGGATACCGACGATCAAATCTCGGGCAAGTAACATACCGATGACAAAGGGAACAACGTATGTTGTTATGCGGTTTGACCGATAAAGATCTTCGTAGAATATGTAGGAACCAATATGGGCATCCAGGTTCCGCTATTGGTTATTGACCGAGAATAGTTCTAGGTCATGTCTACATAGTTCTCGAACCCGTAGGGTCCGCACGCTTAACGTTACGATGACAGTTTTATTATGAGTTTATAAGTCTTGATGTACCGAAGTTTGTTCAGAGTCCCGGATGTGATCACGGACATGACGAGGAGTCTCGAAATGGTCGAGACATAAAGATTGATATATTGGACGACTATATTCGGACACCGGAAGTATTCCGGACGTTTTCGGAGAAAACCGGAGTGCCGGAGGGTTACCGGAACCCCCCGGGGAGAGATAATGGGCCACATGGGCCTTGGTGGAAAGAGAGAGGCGGCCAGGGTGGGCCGCGCGCCCTCTCTCCCTCTGCTCCAAATTGGACTAGGAGGGGGGGGGGCGACGCCCCCCTCTTTCCTTCCCCCTCTCCCCCTTCCTTCCCCTCCTAGTAGGAGTAGGAAAGGGGGAGTCCTACTCCTACTAGGAGGAGGACTCCTCCTCCTTGGCGCGCCCACAAAGGGCCGGTCGTCCTCCCCCCTTGCTCCTTTATATACAGGGGCAGGGGGGCACCCTAGAACACACAAGTTGATCTACGGATCGTTCCTTAGCCGTGTGCGGTGCCCCCCTCCACCATATTCCACCTCGGTCATATCGTCGCGGAGTTTAGGCGAAGCCCTGCGCCGGTAGAGCATCATCATCATCACCACATCGTCGTGCTGACGGAACTCATCCCCGAAGCTTTGCTGGATTGGAGCCTGGGGATCGTCATCGAGCTGAATGTGTGCTGAACTCGGAGGTGCTGTACGTTCGGTACTTGGATCGGTTGGATCGTGAAGACGTACGACTACATCAACCGCGTTGTCATAACGCTTCCGCTTATGGTCTACGAGGGTACATGGACAACACTCTCCCCTCTCGTTGCTATGCCATCACCATGATCTTGCGTGTACGTAGGATTTTTTTTTTTTGAAATTACTACGTTCCCCAACAGTGGCATCCGAGCCTAGGTTTTATGCGTTGATGTTATATGCACGAGTAGAACACAAGTGAGTTGTGGGCGATACAAGTCATACTGCTTACCAACATGTCATACTTTGGTTCGGCGGTATTGTGAGATGAAGCGGCCCAGACCGACATTACGCGTACGCTTACGCGAGACTGGTTTCACCGTTATGAGCACTTGTGCTTAAAGGTGGCTGGCGGGTGTCTGTCTCTCTCACTTTAGCTGAATCGAGTGTGGCTACGCCCGGTCCTTGCGAAGGTTAAAACATCACTAACTTGACGAACTATCGTTGTGGTTTTGATGCGTAGGTAAGAACGGTTCTTGCTAAGCCCGTAGCAGCCACGTAAAATTTGCAACAACAAAGTAGAGGATGTCTAACTTGTTTTTGCAGGGCATGTTGTGATGTGATATGGTCAAGACGTGATGATATTTTATTGTATGAGATGATCATGTTTTGTAACCAAAGTTATCGGCAACTGGCAGGAGCCATATGGTTGTCGCTTTATTGTATGAAATGCAAACGCCCTGTAATTGCTTTACTTTATCACTAAGCGGTAGCGATAGTCGTAGAAGCAATAGATGGCGTAACGACAACGATGCTACGATGGAGATCAAGGTGTCGCGCCGGTGACGATGGTGATCACGACGGTGCTTCGAAGATGGAGATCACAAGCACAAGATGATGATGGCCATATCATATCACTTATATTGATTGCATGTGATGTTTATCCTTTATGCATCTTATCTTGCTTTGATTGACGGTAGCATTTTAAGATGATCTCTCACTAATTATCAAGAAGTGTTCTCCCTGAGTATGCACCATTGCGAAAGTTCTTCGTGCTGAGACACCACGTGATGATCGGGTGTGATAAGCTCTACGTTCAAATACAACGGGTGCAAAACAGTTGCACACGCGGAATACTCGGGTTAAACTTGACGAGCCTAGCATATACAGATATGGCCTCGGAACACGGAGACCGAAAGGTCGAGCGTGAATCATATAGTAGATATGATCAACATAATGATGTTCACCATTGAAACTACTCCATCTCACGTGATGATCGGACATGGTTTAGTTGATTTGGATCACGTGATCACTTAGATGACTAGAGAGATGTCTGTCTAAGTGGGAGTTCTTAAGTAATATGATTAATTGAACTTAAATTTATCATGAACTTAGTACCTGATAGTATTTTGCTTGTCTATGTTTGTTGTAGATAGATGGCTCGTGCTGTTGTTCCGTTGAATTTTAATGCGTTCCTTGAGAAAGCAAAGTTGAAAGATGATGGTAGCAATTACACGGACTGGGTGCGTAACCTGAGGATTATCCTCATTGCTGCACAGAAGAATTATGTCCTAGAAGCACCGCTGGGTGCCATGTCTGCTGCTGATGCAACTGATGAAGTTAAGAACGTCTGGCAGAGCAAAGCTGATGACTACTCGATAGTTCAGTGTGCCATGCTTTACGGCTTAGAACCGGGTCTTAAACGATGTTTTGAACATCATGGGGCATATGAGATGTTCCAGGAGTTGAAGTTAATATTTCAAGCAAATGCCCGGACTGAGAGATACGAAGTCTCCAATAAGTTCTATAGCTGCAAGATGGAAGAGAATAGTTCTGTCAGTGAACACATACTCAAAATGTCTGGGTATAATAATCAGTTGATTCAACCGGGAGTTAATCTTCCTGATGATAGTGTCATTGACAGAATTCTCCAATCACTGCCACCAAGCTACAAGAGCTTCGTGATGAACTATAATATGCAAGGGATGGACAAGACTATTCCCGAGCTCTTCGCAATGCTAAAAGCCACGGAGGTAGAAATCAAGAAGGAGCATCAAGTGTTGATGGTTAACAAGACCACCAGTTTCAAGAAAAAGGGCAAAGGGAAGAAGAAGGGGAACTTCAAGAAGAACAGCAAACAAGTTGCTGCTCAAGAGAAGAAACCCAAGTCTGGACCAAAGCCTGAAACTGAGTGCTTCTACTGCAAGCAGACTGGGCACTGGAAGCGGAACTGCCCCAAGTATTTGGCGGATAAGAAGGATGGCAAAGTGAACAAAGGTATATGTGATATACATGTTATTGATGTGTACCTTACTAATGCTCGCAGTAGTACCTGGGTATTTGATACTGGTTCTGTTGCTAATATTTGCAACTCGAAACAGGGACTACGGATTAAGCGAAGATTGGCTAAGGACGAGGTGACGATGCGCGTGGGAAATGGTTCCAAAGTCGATGTGATCGCGGTCGGCACGTTACCTCTACATCTACCATCGGGATTAGTTTTAGACCTAAATAATTGTTATTTGGTGCCAGCGTTAAGCATGAACATTATATCTGGATCTTGTTTGATGCGAGACGGTTATTCATTTAAATCAGAGAATAATGGTTGTTCTATTTATATGAGTAATATCTTTTATGGTCATGCACCCTTGAAGAGTGGTCTATTTTTATTGAATCTCGATAGTAGTGATACACATATTCATAGTGTTGAAACCAAAAGATGCAGAGTTGATAATGATAGTGCAACTTATTTATGGCACTGCCGTTTAGGTCATATCGGTGTAAAGCGCATGAAGAAACTCCATACTGATGGGCTTTTGGAATCACTTGGTACTTGCGAACCGTGCCTTATGGGCAAGATGACTAAAACGCCGTTCTCCGGAACTATGGAGGGAGCAACTGATTTGTTGGAAATCATACATACTGATGTTTGTGGGCCAATGAATGTTGAAGCTCACGACGGGTATCGTTATTTTCTCACCTTCACAGATGACTTGAGCAGATATGGGTATATCTACTTGATCAAACACAAGTCTGAAACATTTGAAAAGTTCAAAGAATTTCAGAGTGAAGTGGAAAATCATCATAACAAGAAAATAAAGTTTCTACGATCTGATCGTGGAGGAGAATATTTGAGTTACGAGTTTGGTTTACATTTGAAACAATGCGGAATAGTTTCGCAACTCACGCCACCCGGAACACCACAATGAAATGGTGTGTCCGAACGTCGTAATCGTACTTTACTAGATATGGTGCGATCTATGATGTCTCTTACTGATTTACCGCTATTGTTTTGGGGTTATGCTTTAGAGACGGCCGCATTCACGTTAAATAGGGCACCATCAAAATCCATTGAGACGACGCCTTATGAACTGTGGTTTGGCAAGAAACCAAAGTTGTTGTTTCTTAAAGTTTGGGGCTGCGATGCTTATGTGAAGAAACTTCAACCAGGTAAGCTCGAACCTAAATCGGAGAAATGTGTCTTCATAGGATACCCAAAAGAGACCATTGGGTACACCTTCTATCACAGATCTGAGGGCAAGATTTTTGTTGCTAAAATCGGATCCTTTCTAGAGAAGGAGTTTCACTCGAAATAAGTGAGTGGGAGGAAAGTAGAACTTGATGAGATAACTATATCTACTCCCTTGTTGGAAAGTAGTTCATCACAAGAACCGGTTCCTGTGACAACTACACCAATTAGTGAGGAAGCTAATGATATTGATCATGAAACTTCAGATCAAGTTTCTACTGAACCTCGTAGGTCTACCAGAGTAAGATCCGCACCAGAGTGGTATGGTAATCCTATTCTGGAAGTCATGTTACTTGACCATGATGAACCTACGAACTATGAGGAAGCGATGATGAGCCCAGATTCCGTAAAATGGCTAGAGGCCATGAAATCTGAGATGGGATCCATGTATGAGAACAAAGTATGGACTTTGGTTGACTTGCGGGATGATCGGCAAGCCATTGAGAATAAATGGATCTTTAAGAAGAAGACTGACGCTGATGGTAATGTAACTGTCTATAAAGCTCGACTTGTTGCGAAAGGTTTTCGACAAGTTCAAGGGGTTGACTACGATGAGACTTTCTCACCCGTAGCGATGCTTAAGTCTGTCCGAATCATGTTAGCTATTGCTGCATTTCATGATTATGAAATCTGGCAAATGGATGTCAAAACTGCATTCTTGAATGGATTTCTGGAAGAAGAGTTGTATATGATGCAGCCAGAAGATTTTGTTGATCCAAAAGGTGCTAACAAAGTGTGCAAGCTCCAGCGATCCATTTATGGACTGGTGCAAGCATCTCGGAGTTGGAATAAACGCTTTGATAGTGTGATCAAAGCATATGGTTTTATATAGACTTTTGGAGAAGCCTGTATTTACAAGAAAGTGAGTGGGAGCTCTGTAGCATTTCTGATATTATATGTAGATGACATATTATTAATTGGAAATGATATAGAATTTCTGGATAGCATAAAGGGATACTTGAATAAAAGTTTTTCAATGAAAGATCTAGGTGAAGCTGCTTACATATTGGGCATCAAGATCTATAGAGATAGATCAAGACGCTTAATAGGACTTTCACAAAGCACATACCCTGATAAAATTTTGAAAAAGTTCAAAATGGATCAGGCAAATAAAGGGTTCTTGCCCGTGCTTCAAGGTGTGAAGTTGAGTCAAACTCAATGCCCGACCACAGCAGAAGATAGAGAAAAAATGAAAGATATTCCCTATGCTTCAGCCATAGGCTCTATCATGTATGCAATGCTGTGTACCAGACCTGACGTATGCTTAGCAATAAGTTTGGCAGGGAGGTACCAAAGTAATCCAGGAGTGGATCACTGGACAGCGGTCAAGAACATCCTGAAATACCTAAAAAGGACTAAGGATATGTTTCTCATATATGGAGGTGACAAAGAGCTAGTCGTAAATGGTTACATCGATGCAAGCTTTGACACTGATCCGGACGATTCTAAATCGCAAACCGGATACGTGTTTTTATTAAACGGTGGAGCTGTAAGTTGGTGCAGTTCTAAACAAAGCGTCGTGGCGGGATCTACATGTGAAGCTGAGTACATAGCTTCTTCGGAAGCAGCAAATGAAGGAGTCTGGATGAAGGAGTTCATTTCCGATCTAGGTGTCATACCTAGTGCATCGGGACCAATGAAGATCTTCTGTGACAATACTGGTGCAATTGCTTTGGCAAAGGAATCCAGATTTCACAAGAGGACCAAGCACATCAAGAGACGCTTCAATTCCATCCGGGACCAAGTCCAAGTGGGAGACATAGAAATTTGCAAGATACATACGGATCTAAATGTTGCAGACCCATTGACTAGGCCTCTCTCACGAGCAAAACATTATCAACACCAAGACTCCATGGGTGTTAGAATCATTACTATGTAATCTAGATTATTGACTCTAGTGCAAGTGGGAGACTGAAGGAAATATGCCCTAGAGGCAAAAATAAAGTTATTATTTATTTCCTCATATCATGATAAATGTTTATTATTCATGCTAGAATTGTATTAACCGGAAACATGATACATGTGTGAATACATAGACAAACATATAGTCACTAGTATGCCTGTACTTGACTAGCTCATTAATCAAAGATGGTTATGTTTCCTAACCATAGACATGTGTTGTCATTTGATTAATGGGATCACATCATTAGGAGAATGATGTGATTGACATGACCCATTCCGTTAGCCTAGCACTTGATCGTTTAGTATATTGCTATTGCTTTCTTCATGACTTATACATGTTCCTGTAACTATGAGATTATGCAACTCCCGTTTATCGGAGGAACACTTTGGGTGCTACCAAACATCCCAACGTAACTGGGTGATTATAAAGGAGTACTACAGGTGTCTCCAAAGGTACATGTTGAGTTGGCGTATTTTGAGATTAGGTTTTGTCACTCCGATTGTCGGAGAGGTATCTCTGGGCCCTCTCGGTAATGCACATCACTATAAGCCTTGCAAGCAATGTGACCAATGAGTTGGTTACAGGATGATGCATTACGTAACGAGTAAAGAGACTTGCCGGTAACGAGATTGAACTAGGTATTGGATACCGACGATCAAATCTTGGGCAAGTAACATACCGATGACAAAGGGAACAACATATGTTGTTATGCAGTTTGACCGATAAAGATCTTCGTAGAATATGTAGGAACCAATATGGGAATCCAGGTTCCGCTATTGGTTATTGACCGAGAATAGTTCTAGGTCATGTCTACATAGTTCTCGAACCCGTAGGGTCCGCACGCTTAACGTTACGATGACAGTTTTATTATGAGTTTATAAGTTTTGATGTACCGAAGTTTGTTCAGAGTCCCGGATGTGATCACGGACATGACGAGGAGTCTCAAAATGGTCGAGACATAAAGATTGATATATTGAACGACTATATTCGGACACCAGAAGTGTTCCGGACGTTTTCGGAGAAAACCGGAGTGCCGGAGGGTTACCGGAACCCCCCGGGGAGAGATAATGGGCCACATGGGCCTTGGTGGAAAGAGAGAGGGGCGGCCAGGGTGGGCCGCGCGCCCCCTCTCCCTCTGGTCCGAATTGGACTAGGAGGGGGGGGGGTGGCGCCCCCCTCTTTCCTTCCCCCTCTCCCCCTTCCTTCCCCTCCTAGTAGGAGTAGGAAAGGGGGAGTCCTTCCTACTCCTACTAGGAGGAGGACTCCTCCTCCTTGGCGCGCCCACAAGGGCCGGCCGGCCTCCCCCCTTGCTCCTTTATATACAGGGGTAGGGGGGCACCCTAGAACACACAAGTTGATCTACGGATCGTTCCTTAGCCGTGTGCGGTGCCCCCCTCCACCATATTCCACCTCGGTCATATCATCGCGGAGTTTAGGCGAAGCCCTGCGCCGGTAGAGCATCATCATCGTCACCACGCCGTCGTGCTGACGGAACTCATCCCCGAAGCTTTGCTGGATCGGAGCCCGGGGATCGTCATCGAGCTGAACGTGTGCTGAACTCGGAGGTGCCGTACGTTCGGTACTTGGATCGGTCAGATCGTGAAGACGTACGACTACATCAACCGCGTTGTCATAGCGCTTCCGCTTACGGTCTACGAGGGTACATGGACAACACTCTTCCCTCTTGTTGCTATGCCATCACCATGATCTTGCGTGTACGTAGGATTTTTTTTGAAATTACTACGTTCCCCAACAGGTGCCACCCGCATTACTACTACGTCTATTAGTAGTAGTGCCGGTGCTACCCGCACTACTACTAGTTATCTGTAGCGTGGGTCTGGACCATCGCTACTACTAACTAATTAGGAATAAAAAAATCCAGCCATGGTTGCTACTACTGGGCATCATCGTCCTCTCCATCCATGGCTGATGCTGATCCTAGAGGGGATGAAGTCGTCCATGGTGATAGTGCTTCCCCATCCAACTCTTCCCCACACCTCTCTATTGGTGTCAAAACCGGCAGATCTCGGTTAGGGGGTCCCAAGCTGCGTGTCCTAGGATCGATGGGTAACAGGAGACGTGAGACACGGTGTTGACCCAGGTTCGGGCCCTCTCTAAGAGGTAAAACCCTACTCATGCTTGATTATATTCAATGTGTATGATTACAGAGTTGATCTACCTCGAGATCACATGTTGTGGTCTAAAACCTAAGGGTATGATGAATAATGTCATAATCCTTCGACTAGCCTGGCGCTGGCTTATATAATGTACCAGAGGCCTAGGATAACAAGAGTCCTAATCGAACACGTTGGTGGACAGGAGTCATTGTCTTGATCATCAAGTCTTGTGGAATCTTCCTCGTGTATGCATCAACGAACTGGTCCATGAGTGAATGTCCATGGGGTCCTCGGCCCAATCCCACTAATCGGGAGACGACGTGGTGAGTACCCCTTAGTCCAGGACACCGTCAGTAGCCCCCTGAACCGGTCTTCAAGTTGGGGATGCTCCTCGATTCTTCCGAACTATTCTTCTTCTTCGGTCATCGGTCTTGAAAACTGGTTCAACAAATCTTCTCATCTTTGATCTTAAGGATCACCAAAGTGAATCCGAAGAGCTTACACGTGGGTATCCGAGGAGCCCCTTTAAGTTATCGGCCTTTATCAATGCCTTGTTATTTTTTACGCCACACCTTGGATTCGAGGTGTTTCTCGTGCGGAAGTGTCCTCTTGCATCCAAGCTCCAACGTTGGACTGCATTTGAGGTATCTTTTGCAGCCAAGCACCAACTCCGTACCGCTTCCAAGATCCAACACCGGAATGTATCCGAGATCCAACACCGGAATGTATCCGAGGTGTCATATATTACCACGGTCTTGAAAAATTTAAAAGGGTTCAAACGAGCTTAATGCCGAAGATGCCCTTTATGGAGCCAGCCACTTGCAACCGAGCTTTATGATGGACTACTTCTGAGGTATCTTTTGCAGTCGAGCACCAACGCCGGGCTGTATCCAAGGTGGTGCACCACCTCGGCCATTGGCTGATTTTTATGAATTTAATTCCGATTTGTGCAATGTATTTTCTACCGAGATGTATAACAAGTAGCCCTCAAGGTGCGTGTTGGCCTAATATCCGGGATGCACCTGAAGGATAAAATCAAACCCCTGACCCCAGTAGCCCCTGAGACTCAGGTCGATTCGTGAAATCGGCCCGAGGATCAATTCCCAGCTCGGCAGCATACTTAGGAATAGAAATGTGGTGTAATATATTAGAGGAAATAGTGATCGGTGAACGGGCTTTTGAGAGAGGGTCTTGAGAAGTTTCCGCAATATATTAGCTTGATGCCGGATAGGTCCAGATGGTACCTATTGTTGTCCGAAGATGCATTTGCCCATAGTTCGGTCAAGCGAAACACCGAGCACTTTGAATTTTCTGCATTGAATAGGCAGTGCAGTAGCCCCCGAGACACTAGTCGGGTGGCTACTAGATTAGGGCATCGACGTGCCCCTTTAGTATTTTTAAATAATAAGCGCTAAGCCCAATAGCCCCCGAGCCTTAATGTGGGCACGGGTGGCCAAATTAAGGATCGATATCCAGAGTAAAATCACAAATTATGTGTAATGATTCTATGTATCCAAGTACTCTACATCATTAATACTCGGATCCGCATTGTACAAAACTTTGTTGACCGACCATCGGCTTCAACCTCCTCAGCCAGTAGCTGGGGAGTGTTTGTCCTACTTTATAAAGCCGTTATGAGGGCAAAGATTTATGACAAACAAGACAACCCGGCCATACGATTTTATAAACAAAGGTATGCGGAGAGAATGTTATATTACCATTTAATGTAAGAAACATCTTCCAAAGAAAATAGTCCCGCTATCGGTTCCTTTCTTTGGGTTGTCATGCCGACCATGATCATGAAACCTCACCTTTGATAAATGCGGGCGAAAAATATTGAGGATTTAGTTTGGGGAAAGTTCCCGAACTATGTGGTCTTTAGCGAACCTAAATTTTCACTTTTGTCCTTGCCGACCAATTATATCCTTTAAGATTGCTAGCTTTTGGCTTCACACAGTCTGAGGTGCTAACTCGGATGACCCGGTAGTAACAATCACAGAGGTGCTCCCTTTACCGCCTAGCCAAACAATCAGGAACGTAGGGGTAAGCACAGGAGCCAGGCAACCCAGCTTGGCCAAAATCTTAAGTCAAAATTGATGCATATTTATGGCTTTATAACGATGATTATGGAAGGCAGCTCTTGTATTAAATACAAACGCCGATGATATGTTTATTTTGACTCCGTTGCGACCGTTTATCAGTTGAAAGTGGCCCATCGTCGGCTTCCACCCCCTTGTAGATGCTATGCAGGGTGTTTCCGTAATAACAAAACAACCCTTAGCCGACGTCTCGGTACCCGAAGGCGGTTGTGTTAGCGGAAACGAGGCAATCAGATATGCGGGCTTTATAACTTTCACTTAGTCATAGGAGCTTTAAGCTAGGGAAGCTAGCTACGAGCCCCCGGTTAGTGTTCGACACCAACCGAAGTCTAGCCATTAACACTATGGCCAATGTTATGAAAGGCCCATCGTTTAACACAGAGTAATCGGTATTGATCTATAGTTTGACACCGTCATCGGATCGCTGACCAGTTTACGCCCATTGTGACAGTCAGTTTTCGGCTTTCTCCACTGAGGTGCTCAACCATTCGAGCTGGAAGCACAACCGCAATGGTTCTCCCTTTGCGCACCTAGCCGAACAAAGAGGAACATAAGCAGCAAGCATAGGAGCCGGGCAACCCAACTATTGGCCGAAGACACAATTCAAAACTGATGCATATAAAGCAATATCTGAGAATGTTTTGTTGAGGAGTCCATGGAGTACCTTAGCTTTTGGTGGGTTAGGCTCTAGTCGCAGCCCCCGTTAATATTGCCAATGCTTTAAAGGCGTATGACATTGCACTGCTCGGGTCAAACCTCATAAGTGTGCTTCTAGCAAGAACCGTTCTTACCTACGCATCAAAACCACAATGATTTTTCGTCAAGTGTGCTATTTTAACCTTCAACAAGGACCGAGCTAGCCACAATCAATTCAACTAAAGTTGGAGAAACAGACACTCACCAGCCACCTATGTGCAAAGCACGTCGATAGAACTAGTCTCGTGTAAGCGTACGCATAATGTCAATCTGGGCCGCTTCATCCAACAATACCGCCGAATCTAAGTATGACATGCTGGTAAGTAGTATGACTATTATCGCCCACAACACTTTGTGTTCTACTCATTCATATAACATCTACGCATAAACCTGGCTCTGATGCCACTGTTGGGGAATGTACTAATTTAAAAAAAAATCCTATGCACATGCAAGATCATGGTGATGCATAGCAACGAGAGGGGAGAGTGTGTACCCTCGTAGACCGAAAGTGGAAGCGTTATGAAAACGCAATTGATGTAGTCGTACGTCTTCACGATTCGACCGATCTTAGCACCGAACGTACAACACCTCCGCGATCAGCGCACGTTCAGCTTGGGGACGTCCCTCATACTCTTGATCCAGTTGAGGCCGAGGGAGAGTTTTGTCAGAACAATGGCGTGGTGACGGTGATGATGAAGTTACCAGCGCAGGGCTTTGCTTAAGCACTACGATGATATGACCGAGGTGTGTAACTGTGGAGGGGGCACCGCACACGGCTAAACAATGTCAACTTGTGTGTTCTAGGGTGCCCCCTACCCTCGTATATAAAGGAGCAATAGGGGAGGCCGGCCGGCCCTTGGGGCGTGCCAGGAGAGGAGGAGTCCTCCTTCTAGTAGGAGTAGGACTCCCCTTTCCTACTCCTACTAGGAGGGGGAAAGGAAGGAGGAGAGGGAGAAGGAGAGGGGGGCGCCGCCCCCCCTTCCCTAGTCCAATTCGGACCAGAGGGGGAGGGGGCGCGTGGCCTACCCTAGCCGGCCCTCTCTCTCTCCACTAAGGCCCATGTGGCCCATTAGTTCCCCCGGGGGGTTCTGGTAACCCTCCGACACTCCGGTTTTCTCCGAAATCACCCGGAACACTTCCAGTGTCCGAATATAGCCGTTCAATATATCAGTCTTTATGTCTCGACCATTTCGAGACTTCTCATCATGTCTGTGATAACATCCGGGACTCCAAACTATCTTCAGTACATCAAAACACATAAATCATAATACCAATCGTCATCGAACGTTAAGCGTGCGGACCCTACGGGTTCGAGAACTATGTAGACATGACCGAGACACGTCTCGTCAATAACCAATAGCGGAAACTAGATGCTCATATTGGTTCCTACATATTCTACAAAGATCTTTATCGGTCAAACCGCATAACAACATATGTTTTTCCCTTTGTCATCAGTATGTTACATGCCCGAGATTCAATCATCGGTATCTCAATACCTAGTTCAATATCGTTACTGCCAAGTCTCTTTACTCGTTCCGCAATACTTCATCCCACAACTAACTCATTAGTTGCAATGCTTGCAAGGCTTATAGTGATTAGTATTACCGAGAGGGCCCAGAGATACCTCTCCAAAACACGGAGTGACAAATCCTAATCTCGATCTATGCCAACCCAACAAACACCTTCGAAGACACCTGTAGAGCACCTTTATAATCACCCATTTATGTTGTGACGTTTGGTAGCACACAAAGTGTTCCCCCGATATTCGGGGGTTGCATAATCTCATAGTCTGAGGAACTTGTATAAGTCATGAAGAAAGTAGTAGTAGTGAAACTAATACGATCATAATGCTAAGCTAACAGATGGGTCATGTCCATCACATGGTTCTCCTAATGATGTGATCCCGTTCATCAAATGACAACACATGTCTATGGTTAGGAAACATAACCATCTTTGATTAATGAGCTAGTCAAGTAGAGGCATACTAGGGACTATAGTTTTTGTCTATGTATTCAGACATGTACTAAGTTTTCGGTTAATACAATTCTAGCATGAATAATAAACATTTATCATGAATTAAGGAAATAAATAATAAATTTATTATTGCCTCTAGGGCATATTTCCTTCAGATTGACCACACACTCGAGTCGAGAAAGGAGTGGTAGAAAAAGACTTTGCAACAAATTAGAAGAAGAACACTTATTATAAAACAGCTCATATAAATTTAAGAGCCCCCAATTAACATGGGTAAGGAATATGGGTCATCCTGATCATAAAATTGCAGAAATTTGGGATCTGAATTCGGTACCACCCTCAAGTTTCATTTATGAGAAGCTTAATCGTTGTTCTGAGTGTGGGACCAGTGGTCATCTTGCTATTAACTGCCCAGGTGAGGACTGCATGGCTTGCCTTGAACGTGTTTGCATTTGTCAAACTCCTCCTCCTGTGGATGCACACACGACACACACGATAGACAAGTTGGGCTGTACTATTTGTGGATCAGTGGCCCACCCTTTCTTTGATTGCCCAGCCCATATCAAATGCCCACGGTGCAATCTACTGGGCCATTACAAAAGGAACTGCCAGGACCGCAGGGCCCTCCGTCTGTTTTGGAAACCTAAAGCCCACAAACAGCTCGATTGTATTCCCCATCAGGATAATATTAGCTTCAAGAAAAATTGTCACGCTGGAATACTAGGCTCGCATCCATAGTGGTTGTCTAAGGAACAATCGGATTTGTCGGATACCACTTCTACTATATTTATTCCTACCGTGGATAACCAGGCAATTTGTAGCAAAAATAGAATGAATCTTGTCAATTCTGGGTCTTCGCGCCATCAGATCAGTCAGCATCATAACATTAATTCACCTGCCACCTTACCAGCCTATCACCGCAGATGCACCTCCTCCGTCCGATGCACTTTCTACGGCCTTCTGGGACACGTGGAGTCATCCTGCTCCCGCTTATTCCATTTCTAGAGAGGAATCTGGGTCCCCAAAGGTAGGCGTGCTGCTGCCGATTCGCATTCTACTCTATTACCCCCCTCTGCACTGCTCTCACTTCCTCCGCCGGCTACGACAATGGCGAACTACCCTCTCAACGTCATCCCCTACCTTCCTCATGGCATGAAAGTGTGTAGTACCTTGAAGTAAGTCTAGAGGGGAGGGTGATTAGACTACTTGACCAATTAAAAACTTAATCTTTTCCCAATTTTAGAGTTTGGCAGATTTTAGCTATCTTAGGACAAGTCAAGCAATCATCACACAATTCAAGCAAGCATGCAAAGAGTATATAGGCAGCGGAAATTAAAGCATGCAACTTGCAAGAAAGTAAAGGGAAGGGTTTGGAGGATTCAAACGCAATTGGAGACACGGATGTTTTTGGCGTGGTTCCGATAGGTGGTGCTATCGTACATCCACGTTGATGGAGACTTCAACCCACGAAGGGTAATGGCTGTGCGAGTCCATGGAGGGCTCCACCCACGAAGGGTCCACAAAGTAGCAACCTTGTCTATTCCACCATGGCCGTCGCCCACGAAGGACTTGCCTCACTAGCGGTAGATCTTCACGAAGTAGGCGATCTCCTTGCCCTTACAAACTCCTTGGTTCAACTCCACAATCTTGTCGGAGGCTCCCAAGTGACACCTAGCCAATCTAGGAGACACCACTCTCCAAGAAGTAACAAATGGTGCGTTGATGATGAACTCCTTGCTCTTGTGCTTCAAATGATAGTCTCCCCAACACTCAACTCTCTCTCATAGGATTTGGATCTGGTGGAAAGATGATTTGAGTGGAAAGCAACTTGGGGAAGGCTAGAGATCAAGATTCATATGGTAGGAATGGAATATCTTGGCCTCAACACATGAGTAGGTGGTTCTCTCTCAGAAATGGTAAGTTGGAAGTGTAGGTTTAGTCTGATGGCTCTCTCCATGAATGAAGAGGAGGTGGAGGGGTATATATAGCCTCCACACAAAATCTAACTGTTACACACAATTTACCAAACTCGGTGGGATCGAATAGTTAAACTCGGTCGGACCGATTTAGTAAACCTAGTGACCGTTAGTGATTTTCGGTGGGACTGACATGCATCTCAGTGAGATTGATTTGGTTAGGGTTAGGGCATAACGTAATCTCGGTAAGACCGATTACACAAACTCGGTGAGACCAATTTTGGTAATTAGCTAACCAGAGAGTTGGTCATGTAAACTCGGTGGGACCGATTTGCTCTTTTCGGTGAGACCGAAATGTTACAAAAAGGAAACAGAGAGTTTACATTGCAATCTCGGTGGGACCGATCGCTCACTTCGGTTAGAATGAAACGTTACGAAGGGAAACAGAGAGATTGCAACCCCATCTCGGTGAGATCGAGATCCCTATCGGTAAGACCGATTTGCTTAGGGTTTGTGGCAGTGGCTATGACTTTGGAATCGGTGGTGCCGGATAGAAAGGATCGGTGTGACCGATTTTGGCTTTAGGTTTAGGTCATCTGTGGATGTGGGAAAGTAGTTGAGGGTTTTGGAGCATATCACTAAGCACATGAAGCAAGAGGCTCATTAAGCAACACCTCATCCCTCCTTGATAGTATTGGCTTTTCCTATAGACTCAATGTGATCTTGGATCACTAAAATGTAAAATGAAGAGTCTTGAGCTTTTGAGCTTGAGCCAATCCTTTGTCCTTAGTATTTTGAGGGATCCACTTTCATCATCCATGGCATGGCATTCATTGAGCTTTCCTGAAACAATAGTCTTGGAATAGCATTAGCTCAATGAGCTATATGTTGTTATGAATTACCAAAACCACCTAGGGATAGTTGCACCTTCAATCTCCCCCTTTTTGGTAATTGATGACAACATATAGATCAAAGCTTCGACAAATGATAATAAAATTTAAATTACATCATCGCTTTGAGAAGTATGTGATAAGCAAGAGCTCCCCCTAAATTTGTGCATAGTTTTATATTTGCTTTGGACTGCAAATGCACAATGAATTAGGCTCATGGGTTACTCTTCCATGTCACATACATCTTGGTGGAGCGCTCAAAATAATAAACAATGAATACATGCACTCATCACCAAGCATAGTGAGTGATCACATAAGATAGATAGGATAATATCAACAAACATGCATAAGTGTAGCTTATGATCAAACACATGATCATCAATGTCTCACAAGCATAGTATCTCAACCAAAAGCAAACAAAGATTAAAAAACCACTAAATAAAGCAAGAGAGAACAAAAGCAACACTCTCTCTCTCGAAGCCTATGATCTATAAATTTTTCTCCCCCTTTGGCAACAAGTTACCAAAAAGTTCATAGAAATGCATAGTGCTAGATCGACTCTCAGGCTTGATCTTCTGGTGGTGGTGTCCTGATAACTCCGAGGACGAAGGCTTCAGTTGATGTAGAGGGTGCTGGAGTTGATGCTGAAGCTGGTTGCACTGGAGCTGAAGGGGCAGTAGCTGGTGCTGAAGATGTTTCTCTAGTGTCTGTCACTAGCACTGCAACTGACCTCTAGGCTCTGGGCACTCTGGCAAACACATTGGTGGTAGTCTTGCCCTTCCTCTCATGCATGTCATCCTGCAGCTGCTCCACAACTGACTGAATCTCAGTTACCTTGACATCTAGATCATAGAATTTTTGTTCCATGATTCTTTCCAGGCTCTCCTGGTTTTGAGTTAGGGTGGCCAACCCCTTCTCAGTCCTCAGAGATGATGCTATCAAGTAACCAAGCTGCTCCTGTTTGGTTTTCAAGAAATATTTAGATGCCTCCTCTTGAGTTGGCATCTTGGCAGCCTTCTCCTTCCTTGCCTTCTCCTTCTTCTCCTGAGCTTGAACTAATGATGGATCATCTTCATTCATGACAACCTCATTGTCCTCAAAGTCTGGATAAAGTGGAAAGTGTTCCTTATCCAACTGATATTTCTCTGTGCCCATCTTTGAGTTTATCAATTCTTGAATCTGAGGTGCATATCCACAGCTCCTCTTCTGATCTGCTGCAGTCCTCTTGATTGTTTCAATGATCAGGCTCATGACTTTGAACTTCTGTGGCACATCAAACACATGCAAGATGTTGATGGCATGCCCTCTGATCATGTTGTGGTCACCTTACTTGGGCAACAAAGTGTGCCTCAGAATCCAATTTATGGTAGGCAGCCCTGACAGCAGAAAGTGAACTGATCCAAAAGTGAAAGTCTCTAGGGCTTTGTCTGGTATCTCCTTGTACATGTGTGCCATGGTATTGTGTCCCATTTTCTTCTTGGCATATACATCCAGATCATCATCATTTTCCTTTGGGGCATTTATCAGTTTTGCCCATTCTTCTACAGTGGATTGGTACCTTGTACCTTCAGACATCCAAACAATTCTTCCATCTGGGTAAAAATGTGCTGTGGAGTAGAATTGCATGATAAGTTCATCATTCCAATTTGTGAGCTTTTGCCCAACAAAATTTGCAACTCCACAAGCAATAAAGCTGTCTTGCACTCCAGGATAGTGCTGTTTATTTTCCTTGATGAATTTCCAGTTAACCCACCTCATATCACAAACTATGGGCTTCTTGTCCAATAAGATTGTCTCATAGAAGTCCTGATGTTCCTTTGTATGGAACCAGTAGTCAACAACAGTTCTTTTCCTTGTGGCATATGGATCTGCCATCCTCCACAGTCTCAGCCCTGAATCCTTCCTGATTCTCATGTCCTCAGCCATAGGATGGGCATCATTGTGATCTGGTATCTTTGGCTTGAGCTTCCTTAGAACCTATCCTTCTTCATCTTCCTCCTCAGCAACCTCAGGCACTGGGGCCTTGTTCTTCTCAGCAGCTGGAATACTCCTGGTATTCCTCTTTGGTGCAGACTTGGCCTTGGGGGCAGCTTTGGGTGCTTCCTTGGGCTTTGATGTTGCAGCCCCAGATTTGATAGCATCACCCATAAGCTTTGGTGCCTTTGGTGATGGTGTAACAAGCTCTTCCTCTTCCATCATGGAAGGTTGCCCAACAACTCTGGCCATGGTCTTCTTGACCCTTTCCTTCCTCTTCTTGCTTTCTTCAGCTGGCTCTTTGGGATCAGGATTTACAGGTAGTTGAGTTGATGCTCTGGCCTTGGGCATAGGTTGCCTTCTTGCAGGCCTTTTAATCTTCATGCCTGGCTTTATATCCTTTGCTGAGCCATATTCCTTCTTGAGCACCACTTTCTTGGAAGTAGCCTCATCTTCCTCAGCCTTGTAATCTTCATCCTCTGAATCTGAAGTTCTTTTCCTCCTTTGCCTAGTTGCAGCCTTAGGCAAATTGCTAGGAGTACTTCTGCTCCCTTCATCTGAAGTACTGGAGGGACTAGTGCCCTCACTCAAGTCCATCTGCTCTTCTGCCTTGTTCTGGCTGTCACTTTGATCAGACATACTGCAAAAGCTGACTGCTGACCCTGTGAAGAGTTATAGATGAGATAGAAAAGATGAGCATCACAAAATGCAGAGGTTTTTGCAAAAGAATGACTCAAAAGTTCAGTCTTAGTTTTCCACAGAAAGCATTTCGGATCCACCGATTTTCAAACTCGGTGATACCGAAGCAGTTTTGGAACCTAAACTGATGATCTTGGTTGGACCGAGTTTCAGTTCGGTGGTACCGAGACTGCTAGGGTTTCACTGAATCCTCAAATCGGTTGCACCAATTAGTAATTCTTGGTCAGACCAAGAGTCACTAGTGCAATGGCATAAGCCAAGTCAGTGAGACCGAGTTTTTCAACTCGGTGGGTCCGAGATGGTTTCGGCGGAAACCTAACCCTAAAAATTTGAATCACATCTAATCTATGAACTACTTTGGCTGGATAGAAGAGTTTCAATCGTGGCAAGAATCAATATGAAGACAATGTGCTAGGAATTAGACGTGGATAGCAAAAAGATTAAGTCCATACCCTAACTTGGCGGTGGACTTGCTACGACGGCAACGACGGGGACGAAATCCGTTGACAGTGGCGGAGACCAGCGACAGGAGGCTGCTGGCGACGAGGAGACGATTCGGAGACCACGATGGCAGAGCGAGTTGTTGCGCGGGTGAAGGGTTTCGGAGAAATTTCCAAAATTTTGCCCGTGGCTATATATAGCCTGACCCTGTCGGTGTGACTGAGTGGAACAACTCGGTGGCACCGAGATGCATAACTGTGTTCAGTTACAGCAAATTGGTGAGACCGGAAAGTTCAAATCGATTGCACCGAGATTGAAAACTCAGATCAACTTGATGATCTCGATAGGACCGAAATGGAAGAATCGGTCAGACCGAGAATCACAAAGAGGTTTTGGAAGTTTAAGTCTATGACGAATCGGGGACTTCGAGTGCTCCTCACACAGAGTGGTTCGAATCTGACTTGATCAAATTTTGTGATGTGGCATGAATAGAGTTTAAGACGAGAAAAGCATAGATAGCTAAAGAAGGTTCTTAGGCATTCTTGTCCATCCACTTGGCACTAAGAAGAGAATCCAAACAAACAAAACAACAAGTGGATGTCCTTGAATGAGTAAAATATGCACCAACATGCTCACACAATAAAATGGCAAATGAAATATGTGGCAAAGCATGCACAACCAATTCTAGCATCTATCAAACAATTGGCGATGACTAGGTCATCTATATATGAGTATATTGACTTAGGAGTCAAATGAGAACATTTGATCATAGGTCATACTCATCATTTAAGCTCAAGTGGGGTTACCACTTTTACATAATGCATTAATGTGTTCACACCATTAGAGTTGCTTTGACTCAATTCTTTGAGTTAAGCTCCCCCTAGATGTGAGATCCCCCCTTAGAGGGATGAACTAACCTTGGGTTTTGTTGATGATGACTTCATGTAGGTGTTGAAGATGTAGATGCTCAATGTTTATGTAGATCATTTGGAGCAATCCTTTGGAATGAGTTGCACTTTCAACTTGCCTACATGGGTTAGTCCCACAAGGAACAAACAAGAATATCCATAGACATAGAGTGATGCACACACAAGATGATGTCCATGAAAACATTAGGTTACCTTGTCCCTTGCCTTACCAACAAGAGGGTTTGTGACTCCTTGAACTAGTGCAAGATGTGAAAGTTGATTGCACTTGTTCTTGCCAAAATGATATGAGTGAAGAATGTTGGCAGAGTCACCCTCAAGAACTCTCTAGTTCTTCTTCTTCGGGATCGACATCATCTTGATGGGAATCCTTGGAGTTGTAGTTGTACTTGACGAAGTAGAACTTGACGTAGTCTTGGGGACCCAACTGAACGAGGCTTTAGGTGCTTCTTCAAATGCATCAATCTCTTCTTGAAGCTTGTCCTTGCCATTGTTCTTGTGGTCTTGTGGTGGAAGATAATCTTGAGCTTGTGTCCCCTTGAAGGAAGTAGGATCATACTTCTCTTGTTGAGGAACAAACTTTGTCTTGGGGTATTGATCTTCTTCCCACTCAACTCCATTGGCGTTGAACTTTCGTTCAAAACCAACACCTTGATTCTTCCGGTGCCTTCCTTGCTTGCATACAATTTCCTCGAATTTCTTACTCCCGGCAAGGCTCTTGTAAACACCTTTCTCTATAATTCCCTTCAATAAACTATTTTCTTGCTCAAGTGTAACTTGGCTCAGAGAATCATTAGTGGAATCAAGAGAACTACTAGAAGCAACAACATTGGATTTAACATTATTATTGTTACTACTAGAGGAAGTATCTTCCTTGTACTTGTTACTAGACTTGACTTGAGGCATGTAAGTAGATAAGAGTAAACGCTTGGCAATGTAAGAAGAACTTTTCTTGCGGAGATCATCATTGATTGCCTTTAAGAACTCATGCTCTTACTCAAGATTGAGCTTTTCAAAGCATAACTTCTCATGAGCCCTTATAAGTTCTCGATGATCTTCGAAGATAGTTTCATGAGCCAACTTAAGAGTGTTTAGTTCTTTAGTTAGAAGCTAAATTTTCTCCTTATCATTGTCATTCGTTTGATTAGCATGATTAATTGAAGTTTCATCATAGTATTCATCACTAGAGTTGTCAACAAGTAAATCATCATCCACAAGCAAGTCATCTTCATCACTATTAAAATCATCATACTCAGGATGTGTTACCTTTGGACCTTTGGCCATGAAGCATCTTCCAATTCCTTCATTTGGTGAGTCAAATATGTCGTAGGAGTTGGTTGACACAAGTGCTAGACCGGCAACACCTTCATCTTGAGTATATTCGGAGTCGGAGTGATAGCTTCTCTCGGAGTGATGGTCGGAGTCGGAACCGGATACCCATTCACCAACATGAGCTTGATGTCTTCGTTTTGTGTAGCTCGTTGATGAATTGTCCTTCCTTTCCTAATCCTTGCTTCTCTGTGAGGGTCTTCGTTCATAACGATCATCTCTACTCCTCCTCTCTCTTCATGGTGATTCTTCTCTTTTGCTTCTTCTTTTTGGAGAATCTTATCTTCTTTTGTAGGGTGCCGTACACTCATTGGAGTAGTGTCCGGGCTTCCCACAATTCTAGCAATTGCGCTCTCGACTAGAAGATCTCTTGTCATGATACGACCTTGACTTGGAGCTTCTTTCTTTGCTTCTACTCTTGTAGAATTTGTTGAAGTTCTTCACCATTAAGCTCAATTCTTCATTGAAGGTTTGTTTCTCACTTAATGATGTGCGGGCTTAACTTGAGGCTTTGTAAGCACCACTTGACTTGTTGTGAAGTTCCTCCTTATCCTTGAGTGACATCTCATGAGCAACAATCCTTCCAATGACTTCCGTTAGCTTGAGATTTTTGTAGTTTGGCATCATTTGGATCAATGTGCACACGGTATCATACTTTCCATCCAATGCTCTTAGGATCTTTTTGATGATGAATCTGTCGGTCATCTCTTCACTCCCTAAGCCGGCAATCTCATTTGTGATAAGTGCAAGCCTAGAGTACATTTCAGCGACACCTTCACCATCCTTCATTTTGAACTTGTCAAGCTGACTTTGGAGCACATCCAACTTGGATTCCTTGACGGACTTGGTACCTTCGTGCATATCAATCAAAGTATCCCAAATTTCCTTTGCATTCTCAAGATGGCTGATTTTATTGAACTCTTCGGGGCACAATCCGTTGAAGATGATATCACAAGCTTGAGCGTTGTATTGCAGCATCTTCAATTCTTCCGCATTTGCTTCACGGTTTGGTTCTCTCCCATCAAAGAATTCACCTTGCAAGCCAATACAAATAATTGCCCAAACGTCGGGGTTATGTCCGAGAATATGCATTTTCATCTTATGCTTCCAACTAGCAAAATTAGTACCATCAAAGTAAGGACCTCTACGGTGATAATTTCCCTCGCTAGACGCCATACTCTCCTAGGTTGTGAAACCAAGGCTATGACCACCAAAAGCTATGGAAATCAAAGCAAATGGAGACCAAAGCTCTGATACCACTTGTAGGACCTTGAAGTAAGTCTAGAGGGGGGGGGGTGATTAGACTACTTGACCAATTAAAAACTTAATCTTTTCCCAATTTTAGAGTTTGGCAGATTTTAGCTATCTTAGGACAAGTCAAGCAATCATCACACAATTCAAGCAAGCATGCAAAGAGTATATAGGCAGCGGAAATTAAAGCATGCAACTTGCAAGAAAGTAAAGGGAAGGGTTTGGAGGATTCAAACGCAATTGGAGACACGGATGTTTTTGGCGTGGTTCCGATAGGTGGTGCTATCGTACATCCACGTTGATGGAGACTTCAACCCACGAAGGGTAACGACTGCGTGAGTCCACGGAGGGCTCCACCCACGAAGGGTCCACGAAGTAGCAACCTTGTCTATCCCACCATGGCCGTCGCCCACGAAGGACTTGCCTCACTAGCAGTAGATCTTCACGAAGTAGGCGATCTCCTTGCCCTTACAAACTCCTTGGTTCAACTCCACAATCTTGTCGGAGGCTCCCAAGTGACACCTAGCCAATCTAGGAGACACCACTCTCTAAGAAGTAACAAATGGTGCGTTGATGATGAACTCCTTGCTCTTGTGCTTCAAATGATAGTCTCCCCAACACTCAACTCTCTCTCATAGGATTTGGATCTGGTGGAAAGATGATTTGAGTGGAAAGCACCTTGGGGAAGGCTAGAGATCAAGATTCATATTGTAGGAATGGAATATCTTGGCCTCAACACATGAGTAGGTGGTTCTCTCTCAGAAATGGTAATTGGAAGTGTAGGTTTAGTCTGATGGCTCTCTCCACGAATGAAGAGGAGGTGGAGAGGTATATATAGCCTCCACACAAAATCTAACCGTTACACACAATTTACCAAACTCGGTGGGACCGAATAGTTAAACTCGGTCGGACCGATTTAGTAAACCTAGTGACCGTTAGTGATTTTCGGTGGGACTGACATGCATCTCGGTGAGATCGATTCGGTTAGGGTTAGGGCATAACGTAATCTCGGTAAGACCGATTACACAAACTCGGTGAGACCGATTTTGGTAATTAGCTAACCAGAGAGTTGGTCAGGTAAACTCGGTGGGACCGATTTGCTCTTTTCGATGAGACCAAAATGTTACAAAAAGGAAACAGAGAGTTTACATTGCAATCTCGGTGGGACCGATCGCTCACTTCGGTTAGACCAAAATGTTACGAAGGGAAACAAAGAGATTGCAACCCCATCTCGGTGAGACCGAGATCCCTATCGGTAAGACCGATTTGCTTAGGGTTTGTGGTAGTGGCTATGACTTTGGAATCGGTGGCGCCGGATAGAAAGAATCGGTGTGACCGATTTTGGCTTTAGGTTTAGGTCATTTGTGGATGTGGGAAAGTAGTTGAGGGTTTTGGAGCATATCACTAAGCACATGAAGCAAGAGGCACATTAGGCAACACCTCATCCCTCCTTGATAGTATTGGCTTTTCCTATAGACTCAATGTGATCTTGGATCACTAAAATGTAAAATGAAGAGTCTTGAGCTTTTGAGCTTGAGCCAATCCTTTGTCCTTAGTATTTTGAGGGATCCACTTTCATCATCCATGCCATGCCATTCATTGAGCTTTCCTGAAACAATAGTCTTGGAATAGCATTAGCTCAATGAGCTATATGTTGTTATGAATTACCAAAACCACCTAGGGATAGTTGCACTTTCAAAGTGGAGCTCAGTCCGGCGAACCGCATGGTTCCCACTGATATGGTGGTGAACCCAGTGCGTCCTCTCCAGCATGACTTCTTGGCGATCGCAGAGGCGAACAGATTCGTTCCACACCACTACAAGGCATAGCTGCTTCACATTATGGAAGGTTTGCTCCATGAGTCTCATTTCTTTCCTACTAAAGTTGATGACCATCCACTTGGAATAGGCATATTTGGCTTTGTGGATTCATTTGCTAGAGATACTGTTGTTGGCACCACCTTTGAGTTAGATGAGGAAAAAGTTGAAGAGCACACCATAATCTCGTTTGTACCTCATGATGCTGCTCTCAACATGAGACAAACCTCTTTTGGGCCTGAGATCTGGATTTTGTATGTTGGATTTCCCTATGACTATCAGACGCAACACTACATACATAAATATTTTGATAGTTTTGGCAATTTAGTTGATTGGAATAATCCCAAAGGTGGACGCAAGTTTGTTTTGATCAAAGTTAGAGTCATCAGCTTACTCCTGGTTCCTAAGAGCATTGTGATGAGGCATCTGGGTGGCCCTCGACACTGTTGGACTGTGGCTGTTATGATGCTTTGAAGTAGTGACTGGAACGCACATCTCACGGAAGTTTCACCAGCTGGGGAAGATCCACCACCTGCAGACGGCATTCCTCACCCGCTCCATGGCCCAGGTCTGAATGCAAAGCAGATTTATCAGCAGCAGCTGCATAACTGGATGGCTCAAAATGTTGCAGCTAATGCGACCAACCATGCCAATGACGATGTTGTAGTTGATCAGGAGGTGGGAATTCAGTTTCAACCTGTTTGGGGTGAGTGGCCTCCATCTCCACCCCATACCCCCATGCTATGTACAACTTTCAAGAATGGCTGGCTTCTGAGGGCTTACAGGTGCATCATGGTATTCTCCCCCCTAATAATCTGCTTGACAGCCCAGGAATGGCCTGGAACGACTCAATTTCTGCTCAAGATAGCTCACCTTTGAGCGATACTATCTCTGACACCTATGTTCTGGTCCCAGTGAACATCCTCAATCAATTGTGGCAGGCTGGTAACATTGTTTCTGCTGCACCGCCAGTTACTCCGGTCAATGCTGTGGACATCTCAATTGTGATTTCAAGCAGTGGGATGCACTTGGAAGTTTCCTCTCAAGGTAACATGATCCCCACTCTGCTTCTGAATCAGTGCATTCCAATGCTCAGGTTGAATACTTTCCTCAAGGCTGCTATCATGCCAATTGTAGCCTCCTATGGGCCCTGGAGCTCGGGTTATGGATTCAGAAACCACTTGGTTCAGTTTCAGATCACACTTTCAGAAAGAGATGGAGTTTTCACAGTTGACTCTGCTACCCAAACTATCACTCAAAGCACTGATTCAGTCTCTTCGAGCATTATGTCTCATTTCCTACCATTTAACATTACTGATATTGGCACTGCTCCGCTACCGATTGCTTGTCATAATAGTCAGTCTGGCGATCAACTTGTTCAGGGACCTCCTTTGCCTTCTAGTGCTCCTTTGAACACTTTGGACTAGATTTTATTGATGGACCCAGCCCCAGGCAATGTAAACAGGGATCTGGCTTCCAACTCTCGCCGTAAGGGTAAAGCTGTTGTCCATGGATCCTCTCTGCGGCTGCGCAGGAGCTCACGGACTAATAAGTATGATGGCTTTCGTGTTCCACCAGTGTCTGACAGCAAGCCAAAACTGTCTAAAGTCAAGCCCAGAAAGGTGCCTTTTGCTCAATCTTCGATCTCGATTACTGAACTTGCTGATGATCATGCAGAGACACAAGATGAGATTCCTCCTCCAACTCCGATCCCGGTGATTCAGATGATTGGCACCAATATTGTGGGATCCCAGCTGCTGAGCTCTCTGAAGATGCACTGATGGCTGGCTCAACTGAGACTGCTTCTCTGGAGCAGTAATTACTCTCTCTACTTCTTTTGCAATGCCTCTTTTGGTTAATTGGAACGTTCTCTGTTGGAATGTCCGCGGCCTAAATTCGAATGATAAACAATTAGCGCTCTCTAATGCGATCACCTCTAGCGGGTGTGCGGTTATCTGTTTGCAAGAAACAAAAAAAACCTCCTTCGACCTATCGTTTATTAAATCTTGTTGTCCTCGTAACTTTGATCAATTCACATATATTCCGTCTAGAGGGGCTTAGGGAGGAATCATTACAATCTGGAACAGCTCCCTGTTCATGGCTAATGTTATTGCTACTGAGGAATTTGCACTAGTGACACGATTCAAATCAACTCAGTCCGTGCAATTTTGGACGCTAGTTAACGTGTATGGGCCTTGCCAAGGTGAACAACGCACTAATTTTGTTAACTAGTTTTTTCCCTTGGTATCCCACCTAATGAAGATTGGTTATTTGTTGGGGACTTTAACTTCATCAGAGGACCGGAAAACAGAAATAAACCTGGTGGAAATTTTTCTGATATGAACATTTTCAATGATTTCATTCGGTCCCAAAGTTTGATTGAACTACCTATCAAAGGTTGCACATATACTTGGAGCAACATGTAGTTGGATCCACTTCTTGAACAAATTGATTGGTTTTTTACCACCAATAACTGGACCTCATCATACCCTAACACCACGATAAAACCTCTGGCAAAACCGGTTTCAAACCATACTTCGTGCATTGTGAATATTGAAACGGCAATCCCCAGGTCAAAACTGTTCAGATTTGAATCTGACCCATCACCCTGGTTTCTTTGATTTGGTGCAAAACTCTTGTGCAAAACCAGTCAATACTAGAAACTGTGCAACGACCCTAGCCAGGAAATTCGAAACCCTTCGCCATGAACTCAAACGTTGGAGCAAGAATATTTCCAAACTTGCGGTTGCCATTGAAAATTCAAACAGAGCCCTTAATGAGTTGGACGGCCTTGAGAACAAAAGATCTCTTTCAACACCTGAGAGGAACTTTCGAGCTATCCTCAAAACCCATTTAATATGGCTATTATCTTACCAGAAACTATACTGGAAGAAGAGATGCACAATTCGATGGATTAAATTTGGGGATGAGAACTCTAAGTTTTTTTCAAGCCATGGCTTCTTAAAGATATAGAAGGAACAATATAGCTTCTCTTGCCACTACAGATGGAACTATTGTGGAGGATCACACTGGAAAAGAGTCCATTATATTTCAAGCATTTAGGGACAGGCTTGGTACCTCTACACATCATGATATGAAATTTGACTTGTCAAGGATTATTAAGAGATGTGCTGGGTCCCCTTCTCAAGAGAAGAAATTGATGGGGTGATCAACTCCATGCCTGCGGATAGAGCACCTGGTCCCGATGGATTTACTGGAGTTTTCCTTAAAACTTGCTGGCCCATCATTAAGGAGGATTTCTACAAACTTTGTGACCAATTCTTTGAAGGCAATCTTAACCTGGAAAGCATAAATGAAGGGTATATCACGTTGATCCCAAAAATAAACTCCCCAACCACAGTGAATGACTTCAGACCGATCACGTTGCTCAACTGTTGTCTCAAGGTAATCACCAAAATCCTTGCCAACCGTCTCCAAAAAATTATCTTGAAGGTAGTTCATCGAAATCAATACGGATTCATCAAGGGGAGATCGATTCAAGATTGTCTCGTGTGGGCATTTGAATATATTTACCAGTGCCAGGCATCCAAAAAAGAAATAATTCTTCTAAAATTAGACTTCGCTAAAGCCTTTGACACCATAGATCATGAAGCGATGTTGGCAATCATGGAAAGTATGGGATTCAATACCAAATGGCTAAACTGGGTAAAATGCATTTTTTTCCTCGAGCAAATCATCTGTCCTTCTCAATGGGACCCTAGGGAGACAATTTCATTGCAAGCAAGGGGTACGATAAGGGGACCTGCTCTCCCCTCTCATCTTCATTCTCGCAGCAGACTTACTTCAAGCAGCCATAAATGATGCTTTCAGGCAAGGACACATTCAACTCCCATTCCCATGTCTGACACAAAAGGACTACCCGGTCATTCAGTATGCTGACAACACAATCCTCGTACTCCCGGCATGCCCACTCCAAGCAACACGTGTCAAAAACATTCTAGCTGACTATGCTTCCTCCATTGGTCTAAAAATCAACTTTCATAAGTCCACGGTGGTTCCTTTAAATTGTGAGATGACCAAATGCCAAGAACTGGCCAATATCTTTGGATGTACCATTGGAAAAATGTCCTTCACCTACTTGGACCTCCCCCTCGGAACCACCAGGCCAACTGTGCAAGATTTAATGCCCCTGGTTTGCGGGGTTGAAAGAAGATTATCGGCCACCCTCAACATGATATCTTATGGTGGCAAGCTGTCCCTCCTAAACTCGGTGATCACCTCTTTAATAATCTTTGCTCTATGCACCCTGAGACTCCCCGTGAAAATCATTGAGTTGCTCGACAAAATCAGACGTAAAGCCCTATGGACAAAGAAAACTGAACAAGGCGACAAGTGCAACTCTCTTGCTGCTTGGAGCATGGTTTGTAGACCCAAAGACAATGGTGGCCTAGGGGTTCTTGATCTCAAAATTCAAGGGGAAGTTCTTTTGTTGAAATATTTGCACAAATTCTACAACCATTAGGACCTGCCCTGGGTTGAACTCATTTGAAACATATACTACCAAGAGAAAATTCCACATGTGTCTGATCCGTGTGGATCCTTCTAGTGGAGAGATGTCACTAACCTAATGCCGATCTATAGAGGGATTTCACAGGTCAATGTATCGCATGGGGGAAATGTGTTGTTTTGGAAAGATCTTTGGACGGATTCTATTCTGGCCGATTCCTTCCCAAGAGCTTTCTCTTTTGGGATAGATGAAGATATTTCTGCTCGGGATTTTTTTTGACTATATACTGCAAGGCAACAGCCTCACAGTCCTTTATTAAAGCAAAGGAACAAATATTTACAAAGTGACAAGACGAAAGCAAGGAAAGGGAGGGGAGACTACTTACAAAGAGAGTTTAAGGTAAGGCAACTATCCAAGAAGTTAGGCTATTCCTATATTTACATTTGATTCTATGAGCTAAAAGAGAAATGTCATGAAGAAAATTTCTCCTCCAGGATCTGAAAGAAGGCAGCTCATTTTTGAAAATCTTCCCATTTCTTTGTGTCCAAATATTCCAAGTAGCAGTGAAGACCACCTCTGGAAAAAATGGGTAACCAAAGTCCTTCCTAGCAGCTGAAGCCATCTCATAAGTAGTCTGGTTAGGTTGAACAAACCATGAAATGCCCAGGTAACTCCAGACACGTTGACTGAATTTGCAAGCGAAGAAAAGATGAGCTCTTTCCTCATGAGAGGCAGAGAGACACAAAACACACATGTCATCCTAGATTATCCAATGCCGCCGCTGCATCATGTCCCTAGTGTTGAGACGATCCATCAAGAGGAGCCAACCAGACACCTTAAACTTGAGAGTGCAAGAACATTTCCAGATCCACCTGGATATGGGATCAACCACAATGTCCGAAAAGCAAGGCAAGTAATAAATCCTTGAATGATAATCTCCAAATTTTGATGGCCATTTCCAGACATCCTTTTCCCCCTCCTGAAGATTAACCAATGGCAGCAAAGCCTGAAGCTGATTAAATTCCTCGAAGGCCTCAACATACAATGGTAGATGAAAATTGTCGGTTGGGTCTGGTAGTTCCA
Organism: Triticum dicoccoides; assembly: GCF_002162155.2. Lineage (NCBI taxonomy): Eukaryota > Viridiplantae > Streptophyta > Magnoliopsida > Poales > Poaceae > Triticum > Triticum dicoccoides. Next base: position 631,226,636 of record NC_041381.1, read on the forward strand.
TCATATCCTTGATGGTAAGCGTGTCATCAATGACAAAAGAGTGAAGCCTCAGAAATCGTTGCTGCATGAGAACCACATTGCTACCAAGCTGCCATAGATCCAGCCAGAAAGTCACCGTATCCCCTGTCCGCACTTGTGGGACCGCCAACTTGCAAAACTTATCATACAACTTCAGCACATCTCTCCACCAGAAAGAACCGCAGCTTTGAGTGACTTGGGGTGGCGCTGTGGCATAATATGTGTCCCAAATGAGAGATACCCATGGCACATCCATATTATTGAAGAATTTGAAGAGATGCTTGATCAACAAGGCATCATTTTGTATACTCAGATCAAGAACGCTAAGGCTTCCCATATTCTTAGGCGACAGACCAAATCCCAAGCCGCCAATGATTGTTGTGGTGTATTAGTGTTCCCTCTCCACAAACATTGCCGCATGATACGTTCAATGTGCTTCAAAATGCCCTGTGGCAACGAGAGAGTGCACAAGAATTATATTGGCATAGAACAAAGAATAGACTTTAAAAGTTGTAGCCAGCTCCCTTGATTCAACAGGCAAGAAGACACAGATAGTCATCGCTCAATACGATCCACCAAAGGCAACAAATCATAAATTGTTAGCCGAGAGGTACCCATGGGTAATCCAAGGTAAGTGAATGGCATGGAACCAACATCACACCCAAGCAGAGCAGCAACACGTTTTCCCTCATCATCGGTCATATTGATTGGTATCAAAGAGGACTTACTGAAGTTGACCCTCAGTGCAGTTGATTGAGCAAATACCTCAAGCATGTCCTTGAAAGCAATGAGTTGGTTGTCAATAGCAGGAAGAACAATTAGGGTATCGTCCGCGTACTGAACAATCAAATAATCCATCGAAGATGTTGGTATAGGTAATGTGAGAATATTCCTTGAGCACATTTCATTTACAACTGATTGAAGTAAATCAACAACAATCACAAATAACAAAGGAATAGTGGGTCTCCTTGACGAACACCCGAACGACAGACAAAATGATTACCAGGCACTCCATTTAATAGAACCGAAGAAGACCCCGTGGACAAAATGCTCTCAATCCAACTTGTCCAACGATTGTCAAAACCCTTACATTTCAAGATCCTGAGAATCAGTTCATGCTCAATGGTATCAAACGCCTTCGTAAAATCAAGTTTAAGAAGGATGATGGGCCTTTTGGAAGCTTTGCATTGGTGAATGTATTCAAAACACCACGCCAGGTAGTCTTGTATGGATCGACATTGAAGAAAGCCATATTGGTTGCGGTGAATACATTTCAAGATCACACCCTGTAGACGATTAGCCAAAAGTTTAGTTAAAAACTTTAAGCAAGTATTTGTCAATGATATGGGCCGGAAATCACCAACATATTCAGGGCTCAACTTCTTGGGAATGAGTGTGATAAGAGATGTATTCAGACATTCCAAATTGCATTTCCCATCATAAAATTCTTGGACAAGCTTCATAAAATCCTCCTTCAAAATAGACCAACATTTCTTTTAAAAAAAGACCAGTAAACCCGTCCGGTCCCGGGGCACGATCAGTAGGCATGTTCTTAATTACCGCATCCACCTCAGAGTTTGTGAATGGTAAAGATAACTCCACTAGACCATCAACCCGAGAAATTAATGTGTCTAGATCAAAACCCATTTGTATGACTTTTGATTGGCCCATTCTTTGATTGAAGTCAGTCCAAAACATCCCAGCCAACTGCTGGTGGTCGGTGATCACATCACCGCCCCCTTTCACCTACCCCTATCTGTTCAGGACCATGTAGAGGTTCGTCAGATGCAAGCCCAGCTTTCCCACATCACCCTTGATGCAATCGACACGATGACTGATAAATGGACCTATGTTTGGAGAACAACTGAATACAAATCTCACAACTTTCGGGATTCCAATGTGCACCGGAGCTTCAAATGGTTGTGGAAATCCAAGTCAACGATGAAGATTAAAGTCTCCGGTTAGCTGCTGCTTTCAGATAGATTAAACACAAGGAACATACTGAAATGACGCCACTATAATATTGGAGACAACCATAACTGCATTCTTTGTGGTCTCCCCATTGAGGAAAAACTTGAGAACCTCTTCTTTGATTGCTCCTTCAGCTCATCATGTTAGCCGACCCTGCGTATCACCTAGAATCCAAATGAGTCTAGATTGCAAAAAATCTCCTCGACCAGAACCAGTTGGAGCCAACCATTGTTCATGGAAATTTTCTTGTTGGCAGCTTGGAGCATCTGGAAGGAAAGAAACAATAAACACTTCAGAGGAATTGCTCCTTCAAGGCAAGCTTGGCTTGATAGGTTTAGGGAGGACTTTGGTCTCCTCACTCATAGAGTGAAGGACAAACATAAACCTTTTATTTCCTTCTTGTTAAGCTCTATCTAAAAGGCTCTCTTCCTACCCACCCACAAAATGTGAGGTGGTTGTAAAAACTCATGTACAGTCTGTTTATTCTTTATTTATTCTAATGCAGTAGGAGGTACTCCTACTGTTGATAGTTCAAAAAAACATGGGTAAGGAAGTGTTTTTAACAAACAACGTTTATTGACAAACTAAGTTTTTAACACAAATATAATGTTTGGTCGAACCGAACAAGACTTTTTTTAAACTGAGCATGGAAGTGACTTAGCTGGTTAATGTGTTCGGTGTCGATGCGCGACCTAAGCTTACGGACGGACAAGGTCCCGGCCCCCAAGACGGTCACGAGGTGGCGGAGCGAAGAGCTCGACACTTCGAAGTGGCAAAATAGCACGGCCAATGTGTCGAGATGGAACCCCCAACCGACCGAAGCGATGGAGCAGGCCGACAGTATGACGCCAAAGTCCTCGGCGTGGGTTAATGAAATGATAACGAAGCCCCTAGTCCAGCCGAGGTGACGTGGTACGTCGGTACGCCAAGGTGACAGTGCTGCCCAACCTGGATAATTTACCTGTGCACAGAAAATAGTGCAAGCCGGAGATAATAGTAATAATAATAAATTCTAAAAAAGATCATAGCATAATAAATAATTTATGCAAAGTGAGCAATAAAATAAATATTGCGCGTGTGCCGAACACTTGATGAGGTAGAGCTCTCTCAGTGATGCCGAAGTCCCCGAGGCAACCGAACATGTCGGTATGGCAATTCGACCAACAAGGTGATCACGCGAGCCGATTTACGCCGATTAGGATGATGACATCGGCTTGCCGAAGTGACCGCGTGACGCAGTCGAAGTTGATTACCTACATATGTAAAATAGTGCAGTCCAAAAGATAATATATATATATATATATACTCCTCGCATAATTTAATTTACGCAAAGTAATTTTTTAAAAGAGATTGGCATGGCGTTGAAGCCAATGTCGGTGCGGGGCGCCGACGTTACAAAGCCTGTATTCACAGGGCAGTCGGAGTCCCTGATGAGGCGTTCGTCAAACTGCGGCCGGGAAACTGACCGAACCATCACGCAACCATCATTAATACGGTCATTATTTGACAGACCTGTGTACAGATGATGGAACCAACCAGAGTAATAATTCCTCAGGAAAAATAAACCCAAGCAAGAAAAAATTACTAGGATTAATAGCACCTGGTTTATCTGTTGTAGTAATCTCAAGAAAGGTTACTCCCAAAATTGGGACTCGATCTGCACACCCGTTACCTGATGGACGATGAAGCAATGGCATGGCGATGCTGGCAAAGGTTGGTTTGTCGAGGCAAATCCCCCGGTCCAGTTAACGTGACGAAGCTGATCGGCTGGTGACGCCGAAGTCTCCGGAGTAGGTTGATGAAGAGATGGCGAAGCCCCCGGTCCAGACGAGGTGATGGAGCAGGTCAGTAAGGTGACATTGCAGCCGCCATGCTAGCCGAGGTGTTGAAGCAGTTCGGCGTGGCAGGCATTAGTTTGAAGAAGCTACTGCTCAGCCATGTCGATGCTAGTCATAACTTGTGACGCGGTCAATGCCGGATTGATGAAGTGACCGAGTGGCGATGTCGGTGCGCCTGACCCGTGCAATCCGTAGGCGATGGTGCTGGAGATAATTTAGCCTTGGTGATGCTGAACTCTTGTTTGGCTTGCTGAGCTGATGATCCGATAAGGTTGGGCTCGATTCGATGAAGCGATGATCTATCTAGCGTAGGTCGGCAGACATGGAGCAAGGGCTGGTTTGACACTGACACGACGGTGAAGATTACCTCCGAAGAGGAGCAAAATTTGTGAGCATGTGTTCGGAAATAAAACACAATACCCTAGAAAGAGATTTTTTCCAAAAAGGTTATCCAATATCCCATTCACGAAGAATGATGAACTCAGGTCGGATTTCTATTCATGTAGAAAATAGATCTGAAAAGTGATGCACTAATCGGAAGGTTCCTGGAGTTTGAACGGTCGGATTGAGCTGAAATTTTGAGAAGTGGTAGATATGGAAATTTCGTAGAAGATGAACGATTGGATCTTCCAAATGACCTCTGAGCTAGGTTGTGGACACCACTCCCTAAACTCGTCCAGATTCTTGTCCAGACTCGACAGGTCTCCAGTATATCATAGATCGCCGGAGATTCCTCCATCGGAAGGCGGCAAAATTTTACATAGTTGTTGTATACTCGACTCCGCACAATTCCACCAAAGGGTTCATCAAATCGACCTCCGAGGAGGCGGTGGCAGCGAAAACAAGTCCACTTAACAGAAAAACAACACGGTCGCTCAAGGGCAATGTTGACGTTGAGCCCTCGAGCTCCATGAATGATTCATCCATGATCTTGACAGAGATCAGATTTGATGTTGATGAACGCTGTCATCCGAACATAATGATTTGACGTGTAGCGCAGTCCTCGATCGAGCCAAGGTGACCGGTCGAGCCGGTGATGAAGATGTCGATGTCGCAGTTGATCTGTAGGCTGGCCATTGATCCTTTGTCGATCTCACCATGGAACTCCCGATGAAAGCACCATTGTCGGTGTCAAAACCGGCAGATCTCGGATAGGGAGTCCCAAGTTGTGTGTCCTAGGATCGATGGGTAACATGAGACGTGAGACACGGTGTTTACCCAAGTTTGGGCCCTCTCTAAGAGGTAAAACCCTACTCCTGCTCGATTATATTCAATGTGTATGATTACAGAGTTGGTCTACATCGAGATCATATGTTGTGGTCTAAAACCTAAGGGTATGATGAATAATGTCATAATCCTCCGACTAGCCTGGCGCTGGCTTATATAATGTACCAGAGGCCTAGGATAACAAGAATCCTAATCAAATACATTTGTGGAGAGGAGTCCTTGTCTTGATCACCAAGTCTTGTGGAATCTTCCTCGTGTATGCATCGGCTGTCCGAACTGGCCCATGAGTGAACGACCATGGGGGTCCTTGGCCCAATCCCACTGATTGGGAGACGACGTGGTGAGTACCCCTTAGTCCAGGACACCATCACTCTCCTTTGCTGCTTCTACAAAAAAGAGAAAATGATTATAAGAGGAAGAGATGGATAGAGAGGAGTAGGAGCAGCAACTTACCGGTGGCCGTCGGAGTTGGAGCCGACGCCTGAAACCCTAGACGACGCCTAGTGACCTGCTACTACTTTTCCTAGGACCTCATGTCCTCACGAGGCCCTGTCCCGATGAGGAAGTGCAAGTGGTCATGTCCAAGGTAGATCCGGCCATCGCCATGGACGACGCTCTGCTGGATCTCCTTCTCCTTCCAGCAGTGGAGAAGAAGGAGGAAGGAGGGGCGGGAGAGGGGGCTGAGGAGGTCACCAGATTTGGGGGAGACATCGAGATGCAAGGCCGACAATGGCGGTGGGTGAGGAAGGGCATCACAGGTGGGAGGGAGAAGGGGAATTGAGAGAGTTTGGGTCTGGGTTTGGGCCTCCGCGTGCTATGTGTATACATGTGTTGGTGGGTCGATAGTAGTAGCGTTGGGTTTATACCCCACACTACTACCATGGGTTGTCCCGGGGGCACGGTGGAGACTGATACGTCTCCAACATATCTATAATTTTTGATTGCTCCATGCTACTTTATCTATTGTTTTGGACTATAATGGGCTTTATTTTCCACTTTTATATTATTTTTGGGACTAACCTATTAACCGGAAGCCCAGCCCAGAATTGCTGTTTTTTTGCCTATTTCAGTGTTTCGAAGAAACGGAATATCAAACGGAGTCCAAACAGAATGAAACCTTCGGAAATGTGATCTTCTCACCGAACCTAATCCAGGAGACTTGGACCCTACTCCAAGAAGTGCCAGAGGCAGTCACGAGGGTGGGGGGCATGCCCTCCCCCTGGGCGCGCCCCCTGCCTCGTGGGCCCCCTGACGCTCCACCGACGTACTCCTTCCTCCTATATATACCTACGTACCCCCAACAGATCGGGGACGGAGCCAAAAACCTAATTCCACTGCCGCAACTTTCTGTATCCGCGAGATCCCATCTTGGGGCCTGTTCCAAAGCTCCGCCGGAGGGGGCATCTACCACGGAGGGCTTCTACATCATCACCATAGCCCCTCCGATGAAGTGTGAGTAGTTTACTTCAGACCTTCGGGTCCATAGTTAGTAGCTAGATGGCTTCTTCTCTCTTTTTGGATCTCAATACAATGTTCTCCCCCTCTCTCGTGGAGATCTATTCGATGTAATCTTCTTTTTGCGGTGTGTTTGTTGAGACCGATGAATTGTGGGTTTATGATCCAGCTTATCTATGGAAAATATTTGATTCTTCTCTTAATTCTTTTATGTATGATTGAGTTATCTTTGCAAGTCTCTTCGAATTATCCGTTTGGTTTGGCCAACTAGATTGGTAGTTCTTGCAATGGGAGAAGTGCTTAGCTTTGGGTTCAATCTTGCGGTGACCTTACCCAGTGACAGAAAGGGTTGCAAGGCACGTATTGTATTGTTGCCATCGAGGATAACAAGATGGGGTATTTATCATATTGCATGAATTTATTCCTCTACATCATGTCATCTTACTTAAGGCGTTACTCTGTTTTTAACTTAATACTCTAGATGCATGCTGGATAGCGGTCGATGAGTGGAGTAATAGTAGTAGATGCAGAATCGTTTCGGTCTACTTGTCACGGATGTGATGCCTATATACATGATCATTGCCTGGATAACCTCATAACTATGCTCAATTCTGTCAATTGCTCAACAGTAATTTGTTCATCCACCGTAGAATACTTATGCTCTTGAGAGAAGCCACTAGTGAAACTTATGGCCCCCGGGTCTATTTCATCATATCAATCTCCATCACTTTATTTACTTGCTTTTGCTTTTACTTTTTACTTTGCATCTTTATACCAAAAATACCAAAAATATTATCTCTATCAGATCTCAACCTTGTAAGTGACCGTGAAGGGATTGACAACCCCTAAGCGTTGGTTGTGAGTAGCTATCATTTTGTGCAGGTACGAGGGACTTGCGCGTGGTCTCCTACTGGATTGATACCTTGGTTCTCAAAAACTGAGGGAAATACTTACGCTACTGTGCTGCATCATCCTCTCCTCTTCAGGGAAATCCAACGCAAGCTCGAGACGTAGCAGAGACCACTTAGTAGTAGCGTGGGGTTTATACTCCCCGCTATTACTATCAACTTATTAGTAGCGTGGCTTTATAACCCGCGCTACTACTACGGCTTTTCCTGGGGGGCACGGTGGAGACCTCTTAGTAGTAGCGTGGGATTTATACCCCGTGCTACTACTATCAACTTAGTAGTAGCATGGGTTTATAACCCACGCTACTACTATTATTAGTAGTGCGGGGTTTATACCCCTCACTACTACTAAGCATCTATCTGAAGGAAATATGCCCTAGAGGCAATAATAAAGTTATTATTTATTTCCTTATTTCATGATAAATGTTTATTATTCATGCTAGAATTGTATTAACCGGAAACATAATACATGTGTGAATATATAGACAAACATAGTGTCACTAGTATGCCTCTACTTGACTAGCTCGTTGATCAAAGATGGTTGTGTTTCCCAACCATAGACATGAGTTGTCATTTGATTAACGGGATCACATCATTAGGAGAATGATGTGATTGACTTGACCCATTCCATTAGCTTAGCACTTAATCGTTTGGTTTGTTGCTATTGCTTTCTTCATGACTTATATGTTTTCCTTCAACTATGAGATTATGCAACTCCCGTTTACCGGAGGAACACTTTGTGTGCTACCAAACTTCACAATGTAACTGGGTGATTACAAAGGAGCTCTACAGGTGTCTCCAAAGGTACATGTTGAGTTGGTGTATTTCGAGATTAGGTTTTGTCACTCCGATTGTCGGAGAGGTATCTCTGGGCCCTCTCGGTAATGCACATCACTATAAGCCTTGCAAGCAATGTAGCTAAGGAGTTAGTTACGGAATGATGCATTACGTAATGAGTAAAGAGACTTGTCGGTAACGAGATTGAACTAGGTATTGAGATACCGACGATCGAATCTCGGGCAAGTAACATACCGATGACAAAGGGAACAACGTATGTTGTTATGCGGTTTGACCGATAAAGATCTTCGTAGAATATGTGGGAGCCAATATGGGCATCCAGGTCCCGCTATTGGTTATTGACCGGAAACGTGTCTCAGTCATGTCTACATAGTTCTCGAACCCGTAGGGTCCGCATGCTTAACGTTTCGTTGAAGATATAGTATTATATGAGTTATGTATGTTGGTAACCGAATGTTGTTCGGAGTCCCGGATGAGCTCATGGACATGACGAGGAACTCCGGAATGGTCCGGAGATAAAGTTTGATATATGGGATAATAGTGTTTGATCTCCGGAAGGGTTCCGGAATTCACCAGAAGGGGTTCCGGATGTTTCCCGAAATGTTTGGGTACAAGAACACGTTATTTGAGCCAAAGGGGAAAGCCCACAAGGTTTTTGGAAAGCGCAAAAGGAAGTTTTGCGGAGTCCAGGGGCCAGACGCCAGGGTCCCCGGCGTCTGGGTCCAGACGCTGGGAACCCTGCGTCTGGCCCTGGAGTCCGAGAAGGACTCTTGCCTTTCGGGTGAAACCAACTTTGTGGAGGCTTTTACTCCAAGTTTCGACCCCAAGGCTCAACATATAAATAGAGGGGCAAGGCTAGCACCAAAGAGACATCAAGAAACACCAAGCCGTGTGTCGGCAACCCCGCCCCCTCTAGTTTATCCTCCATCATAGTTTCCGTAGTGCTTAGGCGAAGCCCTGCGGAGATTGTTCTTCACCAACACCGTCACCACGACGTCGTGCTACCGGAACTCATCTACTACTTCGCCCGTCTTGCTGGATCGAGAAGGCAAGGACGTCATCGAGCTGAACGTGTGCAGAACTCGGAGGTGTCGTGCGTTCGGTACTTGTATCGGTCGGATCGTGAAGATGTATGACTACATCAACCGCGTTGATAAATGCTTCCGCTTAGCGATCTTCAAGGGTATGAAGATACACTCCCCCTCTCATTGCTATGCATCACCATGATCTTGCGTGTGCGTAGGATTTTTTTTTTGAAATTACTACGTTCCCCAACAGTGGCATCCGAGCCAGGTTTTATGCGTAGATGTTATATGCACGAGTAGAACACAAGTGAGTTGTGGGCGATGCAAGTCATACTGCTTACCAGCATGTCATACTTTGGTTCGGCGGTATTGTTGGATGAAGCAGCCCGGACCGACATTACGCGTACGCTTACGCAAGACTGGTTCTACCGACGTGCTTGTCTGTTTCTCCAACTTTAGTTGAACCGAGTGTGGCTACGCCCGGTCCTTGCGAAGGTTAAAACAACACTAACTTGACGAACTATCGTTGTGGTTTTGATGCGTAGGTAAGAACGGTTCTTGCTCAGCCCGTAGCAGCCACGTAAAATTTGCAACAACAAAGTAGAGGACGTCTAACTTGTTTTTGCAGGGCATGTTGTGATGTGATATGGTCAAGATGTGATGCTATATTTTATTGTATGAGATGATCATGTTTTGTAACCGAGTTATGGACAACGGGAAGGAGCCATATAGTTGTCGCTTTATTGTATGAAATGCAAACGCCCTGTAATTGCTTTACTTTATCACTAAGCGGTAGCGATAGTCGTAGAAGCAATAGATGGCGTAACGATAACGATGCTACGATGGAGATCAAGGTGTCGCGCCGGTGACGATGGTGATCACGATGATGCTTCGGAGATGGAGATCACAAGCACAAGATGATGATGGCCATATCATATCACTTATATTGATTGCATGTGATGTTTATCCTTTATGCATCTTATTTTGCTTTGATTGACGGTAGCATTATAAGATGATCTCTCACTAATTATCAAGAAGTGTTCTCCCTGAGTATGCACCGTTGCGAAAGTTCTTCCTGCTGAGACACCACGTGATGATCGGGTGTGATAGGCTCTACGTTCAAATACAACGGGTGCAAAACAGTTGCACATGCGGAATACTCAGGTTAAACTTGACGAGCCTAGCATATACAGATATGGCCTCGGAACACGGAGACCGAAAGGTCGAGCGTGAATCATATAGTAGATATGATCAACATAGTGATGTTCACCATTGAAAACTACCCCATCTCACGTGATGATCGGACATGGTTTAGTTGATTTGGATCACGTGATCACTTAGATGACTAGAGAGATGTCTGTCTAAGTGGGAGTTCTTAAGTAATATGATTAATTGAACTTAAATTTATCATGAACTTAGTCCTGGTAGTATTTTGCAAATTATGTTGTAGATCAATAGCTTGCGTTGTTGCTTTCATATGTTTATATTGATATGTTCCTAGAGAAAATTGTGTTGAAAGATGTTAGTAGCAATGATGCGGATTGGATCCATGATCTGAGGTTTATCCTCATTGCTTCATAGAAGAATTATGTCCTTAATGCACCGCTAGGTGACAGACCTATTGCAGGAGCAGATGCAGACGTTATGAACGTTTGGCTAGCTCAATATGATGACTACTTGATAGTTTAGTGCACCATGCTTAACGGCTTAGAATCGGGACTTCAAAGACGTTTTGAATGTCATGGACCATATGAGATGTTCCAGGAGTTGAAGTTAATATTTCAAGCAAATACCCGAGTTGAGAGATATGAAGTCTCCAACTAGTTCTATGGATAAAAGATGGAGGAGAATCGCTCAACTAGTGAGCATGTGCTCATATTGTCTGGGTACTACAATCGCTTAAACCAAGTGGGAGTTAATCTTCCAAATAAGATAGTGATTGACAGAGTTCTCTAAGTCACCATCACCAAGTTAGTAGAACTTTGTGATGAACTATAGTATGCAAGGGAAGACGAAAACGATTCCCGAGCTCTTCGTGATGTTGAAATCAACGAAGGTAGAAATCAAGAAAGAGCATCAAGTGTTGATGGTTGACAAGATCACTAGTTTTAAGAAAAGGGCAAAGGGAAAGAGGGAACTTCAAGTAGAATGACAAGCAAGTTGTCACTCCCACGAAGAAGCCCAAAGCTGAACCAAAGCCTGAAACTGAGTGCTTACACTGCAAAGGAAATGGTCACTGGAAACGGAAATACCCTGAATATTTGGTGGATAAGAAGGATGGCAGAGTGAACAAGGGTATATTTGATATACAGGTTATTGATGTGTACCTTACTAGTGTTTATAGTAGCCCCTGAGTATTTGATACTTGTTCGATTGCTAAAAATTAGTGACTCGAAATAGGAGTTACAGAATAAACAGAGACTAGTTGAGGGTGAAGTGACGATGTGTATTGGAAGTGGTTCCAAGATTGATATGATCATCATCGCACACTCCCTATACTTTTGGGATTAGTGTAAAACCTAAATAAATGTTATTTGGCATTTGCGTTGAGCATGAATGTGATTTGATCATGTTTATTACGATATGGTTATTCATTTAAAGTCAAAGAATAATTGTTGTTCTGTTTACATGAATAAAACCTTCGATGGTCATACACCCAATGAAAATAGTTTGTTGGATCTCGATCGTAGTAATACACATATTCATAATATTGATGCCAAAAGATAAAAAGTTGATAATGATAGTGCAACTTATTTGTGGCACTGCCGTTTGGGTCATATCAGTGTAAAGCGCATGAAGAAACTCCATAAAGATGGACTTTTGGAATCACTTGGTTATGAATCATTTGATGCTTGTGAACCGTGCCTTTTGGGCAAGATGACTAAAACTCCGTTCTCCGGAACAATGGAACGAGCTACTAACTTATTGGAAATAATACATAGCAATGTATGCGATCCAATGAGTGTTGATGCTCGTGACAAGTATCATTATTTTCTGACCTTCACAGATGATTTGAGCAGATATGTGTATATCTACTTGATGAATGAAAGAGTTGAAAAGTTCAAAGAATTTCAAAGTGAAGTGGAAAAATCATCGTAACAAGAAAATAAAGTTTCTATGATCTGATCGTAGAGATGAATATTTGAGCTACGAGTTTGGCCTTCATTTTAAACAATGTGGAATAGTTTCACAGCTTACGCCACATGGAACACCACAGCGTAATGGTGTGTCCGAATGTCGTAACCGCACTTTATTGGATATGGTGCGATCTATGATGTATCTTACCGATTTACCATTATCGTTTTGGGGTTATGCATTAGAGACAGCAGCATTCACTTTAAATAGGGCACCATCAAAATACGTTGAGACGACGCCTTATGAACTGTGGTTTAGCAAGAAATCAAAGTTGTCGTTTTTTAAAGTTTGGGGTTGCGATGCTTATGTGAAAAAGTTTCAACCTGATAAGCTCGAACCCAAATTGGACAAGTGTGTCGTCATAGAATACCCAAAGGAAACTGTTGGGTACACCTTCTATCACAGATCCGAAGACAAAATATTCGTTGCTAAGATGGATCCTTTCTAGAGAAGGAGTTTCTCTCGAAAGAAGTGAGTGGGAGAAAAGTAGAACTTGATAAGGTAATAGTACCTTCTCCTGAATTGGAAAATAGTTCATCACTGAAATCAGTTCCAGTGATTCCTACACCAATTAGTAGGAAGCTAATGATGATGATCATGAAACTTCAGATCAAGTTACTACAGAACCTCGTAGGTCTTCCACAGTACGGTCCGCACCAGAGTGGTACGGTAATCCTGTTCTGGAAGTCATGTTACTAAACCATGATGAACTTACGAACTATGAGGAAGCGATGATGAGCCCAGATTCCGCGAAATGGCTTGATGGCCATGAAATCTGAGATAGGATCCATGTATGAGAACAAAGTGTGGACTTTGGTGGACTTACCCGATGATCGGCAAGCCATAGAAAATAAATAGATCTTCAAGAGGAAGACAAACGCTGATAGTAGTGTTACTATCTACAAAGCTCGACTTGTCGCAAAAAGGTTTTTTGACAAGTTCAAGGTGTTGAATACGAATGAGATTTTCTCACTCATATCGATGCTTAAGTCTGTCCGAATCATGTTAGCAATTGCCACATTTTATGAAATCTGGCAAATGGATGTCAAAACTGAATTCCTTAATGGATTCATGAAAGAAGAGTTGTATATGATACAACCAGAAGGTTTTGTCAATCCTAAAGGTGCTAACAAAGTGTGCAAGCTCCAGCAATCCATCAATGGACTGGTGCAAGCATCTCGGAGTTGGAATATACGCTTTGATGAGTTGATCAAAGCATATGGTTTTATGCAGACTTTTGGGAAGGCCTGTATTTACAAGAAAGTGAGTGGGAGCACTACAGCCTTTCTGATAAGTATATGTGAATGACATATTTTTGATCGGAAATAATGTAGAATTTTCTGGAAAGCATAAAGGAGTGTTTGAAAGGAGTTTTTCAAAGAAAGACCTCAGTAAAGCTACTTACATATTGAGCATCAAGATCTATTGAGATAGATCAAGACGCTTGATAAGATTTTCAATGAGTACATACCTTGACAAGATTTTGAAGTAGTTCAAAATGGAACAGTCAAAGAAAGAGTTCTTGTCTGTGTTGCAAAGGTATGAAATTGAGTAAGACTCAAATCCCGACCACGGCAGAAAATAGAAAGAGAATGAAAGTCATTCCCTATGCATCAGTCATAGGTTCTATAAAAGTATGCCATGCTATGGACCAGACCTATTGTATACTCTGCCCTGGTTTGGCAAGGAAGTAACAATAGTGATCTAGGATTAGATCACTGGACATTGGTCAGAATTATCCTTAGTGGAATAAGGATATGTTTCTCGATTATGGAGGTGACAAAAGGTTCGTCGTAAAGGGTTACGTCGATACAAGTTTTGGCACTGATCTAGATGACTCTAAGTCTTAATCTGCATACATATTGAAAGTGGGAGCAATTAGCTAGAGTAGCTCTGTGCAGAGCATTGTAGACATAGAATATTTGCAAAATGCATACAGCTCTGAATGTGACAGACCCGTTGACTAAACTTCTCTCACGAGCAAAACATGATCATACCTTAGTACTCTTTGGGTGTTAATCACATAGCAATGTGAACTAGATTATTGACTCTATTAAACCCTTTGGGTGTTGATCACATGACGATGTGAACTATGGGTATTAATCACATATAGATGTGAATATTGGTGTTGAATCACATGGCAATGTGAACTAGATTACTGACTCTAGTGCAAGTTGGAGACTGAAGGAAATATGCCCTAGAGGCAATAATAAAGTTATTATTTATTTCCTTATTTCATGATAAATGTTTATTATTCATGCTATAATTGTATTAACCGGAAACATAATACATGTGTGAATATATAGACAAACATAGTGTCACTAGTATGCCTCTACTTGACTAGCTCGTTGATCAAAGATGGTTGTGTTTCCCAACCATAGACATGAGTTGTCATTTGATTAATGGGATCACATCATTAGGAGAATGATGTGATTGACTTAACCCATTCCGTTAGCTTAGCACTTGATCGTTTGGTTTGTTGCTATTGCTTTCTTCATGACTTATACATGTTCCTTCAACTATGAGATTATGCAACTCCCGTTTACCGGAGGAACACTTTGTGTGCTACCAAACGTCACAACGTAACTGGGTGATTATAAAGGAGCTCTATAGGTGTCTCCAAAGGTACATGTTGAGTTGGCGTATTTCGAGATTAGGTTTTGTCACTCCTATTGTCGGAGAGGTATCTCTGGGCCCTCTCGGTAATGCACATCACTATAAGCCTTGCAAGCAATGTAGCTAAAGAGTTAGTTACGGAATGATGCATTGCGTAATGAGTAAAGAGACTTGCTGGTAACGAGATTGAACTAGGTATTGAGATACCGACGATCGAATCTCGGGCAAGTTACATACCGATGACAAAGGGAACAACGTATGTTGTTATGCGGTTTGACTGATAAAGATCTTCGTAGAATATGTGGGAGCCAATATGGGCATCCAGGTCCCGCTATTGGTTATTGACCGGAAACGTGTCTCAGTCATGTCTACATAGTTCTCGAACCTGTAGGGTCCGCACGCTTAACGTTTTGTTGACGATATAGTATTATATGAGTTATGTATGTTGGTAACCGAATGTTGTTCGGAGTCCCGAATGAGATCATGGACATGACGAGGAACTCCGGAATGGTCCGGAGATAAAGTTTGATATATGGGATAATAGTGTTTGATCTCCGGAAGGGTTCCGGAATTCACCTGAAGGGGTTCCGGATGTTTCCCGAAATGTTTGGGTACGAGAACACGTTATTTGGGCCAAAGGGGAAAGCCCACAAGGTTTTTGGAAAGCGCAAAGGAAGTTTTGCAGAGTCCAGGGGCCAGACACCAGGGTCCCTGGCGTCTGGGTCCAGACGCCGGGAACCCTGGTGTCTGGCCCTGGAGTCCGAGAAGGACTCCTGCCTTTCGGGTGAAACCGACTTTGTGGAGGCTTTTACTCCAAGTTTCGACCCCAAGGGTCAACATATAAATAGAGGGGCAGGGCTAGCACCAAAGAGACATCAAGAAACACCAAGCCATGTGCCGGCAACCCCGTCCCCTCTAGTTTATCCTCCGTCATAGTTTCCGTAGTGCTTAGGCGAAGCCCTGCGGAGATTGTTCTTCACCAACACCGTCACCACACCGT
This sequence comes from Triticum dicoccoides, assembly GCF_002162155.2. Taxonomy (NCBI): domain Eukaryota; kingdom Viridiplantae; phylum Streptophyta; class Magnoliopsida; order Poales; family Poaceae; genus Triticum; species Triticum dicoccoides. Next base: position 631,242,627 of record NC_041381.1, read on the forward strand.
CGTACTGCCGGAACTCACCTACTACTTCGCCCGTCTTGCTGGATCGAGAAGGCAAGGACGTCATCGAGCTGAACGTGTGCAGAACTCGGAGGTGTCGTGTGTTCGGTACTTGGATCGGTCGGATCCTGAAGACGTACGACTACATCAACCGCGTTGATAAACGCTTCCACTTAGCGATCTTCAAGGGTATGAAGATACACTCCCCCTCTTGTTGCTATGCATCACCATGATCTTGCGTGTGCGTAGGATTTTTTTTGAAATTACTATGTTCCCAACACTATCTATAAGGTATTTCCTAGTAGTGTCCAAGATCCATCAATTTTGATGAATCAAAGTCCCTATGATAAAACTCAGCTAGCTTCAACAAACTCTCCAAGTTAAAAGTAGCAAAAGAGGTTTTTGGGTTGAAAGAAGCCATGTGAATAAGCATTGCAAAATTTACTTCATTGAATCTGTCATCAAAATCTCAAAGTTGCCAATCAATAATAGTGTTAAGACACTCTATTTGATAATGATGTAGGTTTGTTATATTGGTTCTTTTTCGTGTATTATGTCGATTGACATATTCATGATGCATGTTAGTTCTGGAATGTCATGTTCTGCACAAAATAAATATACCTTCTCCAAAAGTGATTCCCACCCATTATCTCTTAGTTGTTGTAGATCATTCCTTGTTGACTTCACACATGACATTGCATTCAAGATATCTTGATGCTTTTGTAGCAATGCATGTGACAGGGTGTTGGCACTCCCTAATATATGGACCATTGATGTCTACTATGCAACTTTATTCTTGTAAACTCGTGTTGGGCCTCCAAGCGCAAAGTTTTGTAGGACAGTAGCAAATTTCCGTCAAGTGGATGACCTAAGGTTTATCAATCCGTGGGATGCGTAGGATGAGGATGGTCTCTCTAAAACAACCCTGCAACCAAATAACAAAAATTCTTTTGCGTCCCCAACACACCAAATTCAATGGTAAATTATATAGGTGCACTAGTTCGGCGAAGTGATGGTGATACAAGTATAGTAATGATAGTACATATTGATATGTTTAATACGAACGATACAAAAATAACAAGGTAGCAAGTAACGAAAGTGAGCACAGACGGTATTGCAATGCTTGAAAATAAGACCTAGGGTTCATACTTCTGCTAGTGCAATCTCTCAACAATACTAACATAGTTCTGCTTTTTTATTGAGATGAACAACTTCTGCTTTTCTTGACGCATGGCTAATTAGTCAGTAGTTTGTTACTTGAGATGATCAAGTGGATTATTAGTCACAAACTCATCGATGAGCATGAGGACGATAGTCACAAACTCCATTGCTTGGGAGGATCGCGCACCAACGACAAGTTCATAAATGGACTTGATCTACGTCCGGCAGTGTCAAGCTCAACAAGAACACCTCGTTTCACATTGATGGAGGTAATGGTGCCTATGGGCTATTCATCATGACTCATTTGGGGGCTTAGTTGTTGCTTCATGCATGTACAAATAGTCAAGGTTGGACATTCCATCGATGGATACTGATGGGCCTGCAGTTAGCAGAAAATTGGGCATCTACTCCCTTGCGGTGGAGAGACTCATTGAAAATTATTTAAGCCGTGAAGATGGAGTACCACACTTCAAAGGCGGTTGTCACTTATGATTGCCGGAATTTGATGACAAGCTTTGGAAGGGCGAGGATTATGCACTGGGAGCGAGAAGCAAATGTAGATTCACATGAACTTGCTTGATTTTGTTTTATTGAGAGGGCCCGAGAGGTCTAGGGGAATCACCCCCTTATTTCCCGGTTCCAGTTCTTGTAAAGGATATGATAATCATTTAAACAAAGTTGTCAAACTTTTAAAAACAATAAGAATCTTCAACTGCTGAAAAACTGTGAGGATTTGCACATTTTTGCTTGATCATGAAGTGAAATGGACCACAAAGGGACATTTTAACTTGTTCTATTGAGAGGGGCTGAGATGTCTGGAGGGATCATCTTCCTTGGCCCATGATAATACAAAAGGTGTATTTATATATATGTTTGTTTTACAGAGTATGAGAGAGATGGAGATGAGTTATGTCGATGTCCAAAAAAAATAGTTTAAAGGACCTTGTTTTTTTATGGCAGCGCACGGGCAACTTCAAAAGACAAGGTCCTTCACGCGATGTCTTATGGCAATGCACGTGCACCTAACATACTAAATTCAGCTTTGACCTTGCACACATCCTTAATTATTTGTTTGATTCATTTATATGCACGCATTGTAGCAAACGCACGGGCGTTCTACTAGTTTACATTGGATTTGACTCGAGGCGGACATGAGACGGACAAGTTATGGTCTTGCTCTCACACATTAGGCCGTAGCATGGGGACGGAAATGAGGTAGTTGGTCTAAGGAGTACATTTTTGACTTCGGATGTTAGCGGGCAAATCCTATTTGGCGCTGATGCGCCGGTTCGCCAATTGGCGCCTGCAGGCGCTTCTAACTTGGCCGGCCCGTTTCGTTCTTTTTTCCTGGTTTTCAAACGCAAAAGTGTGAGGTGATGGAGAGTCGAACCCGCGATCTCTTAGTCTAAAGCGCACGGCTGTAGCCACCAGGGCATCCGCCCGGAATGGACTAGTTAGTTCTTTCTTCTCTTTTTACTCGTTCTTCAGTTCGGTTTCTTTTTTATTCTTTTATTCTTTTTTTCTCATCTTTCTTTGTTCTCTTCAATGCGTGCTTTTTTAATTTGTGAACCTATTTTTCAAATTCGATGAACTTTTTTAAAAATTTGATGAATTTTTTTCAAATTTGATGAACTTTGTCAAATTCGGTGAACTTTTTTTTCAAATTTGTGAACATTTTTTCAATTTTGTGAACCTTTTTTAAATGCGCAACTTTTTTTCAAAAACGGGATGAACACTTTTCAAAATTGATGAACTTTTTTTCAAGTTTGTGGACCTTTTTTCAAATGCCATGATTTAAAAAAAACAGGATGAACTCTTTTCAAATCAATGAACCTTTTCCAATTCGATGAACTTTTTTTAAAATCTATGAACTTTTTTCAAATTTGATGAACTTATTTTCAAATTTAATGAACTTTTGTTCAAGATATAAACTAAAACGTACAATATTTAAAAAATTCGCAAATCCAAGTTATAAAGTAAACCGTATTTTTCTGTGCAATAAATAGCGCGGCTCTTATGGTTCTTATGGTTAGCTCAAAAATTCCGCTGTGTAGCGTCGTGTGTTCTAGTCCTCGTTCTACCAGATTTCCGCGAGACAGTTTACTGCTCGCTCCGTCTGTGGGCCGGCCCACTTGGCGTTGCGAATATCCATCTCGGGCCAACAGCCCAACACCACATGCAGATCAGCAGCACCAGTCCCCTAATAATTTTTTTTATCAGCAGCACCAGCACTCCAGCAGGAACGCACGCCTGCACGATCCGCGCCACTCGTAGCGAACCAATCACAGCACGCGAACCACCATCCCACGGATCGCTACCTCGATACCAGATCTGGACCGTCCACGCACCAAAAATCCAACGGTCCACTCCCACCTTCCCTTCCCTCCCAAAAAGCAAAGCTCACGAAAATACCCCGCCCACTCGGCGCGCGCCGCCTATTTAGCACAGCTCCCTCCCCTCCGTCCTCCTCACCCCAATCCCTCCTCCTCAAGCACCAGAACCTCCTCCCCCCGGCGCATCGCCATGGCCCGCACCAAGCAGACGGCGAGGAAGTCCACCGGCGGCAAGGCGCCGAGGAAGCAGCTGGCGACCAAGGCCGCCCGCAAGTCCGCCCCGGCCACCGGCGGCGTCAAGAAGCCCCACCGCTTCCGCCCCGGCACCGTCGCGCTCCGCGAGATCCGCAAGTACCAGAAGAGCACCGAGCTGCTCATCCGCAAGCTCCCCTTCCAGCGCCTCGTCCGCGAGATCGCCCAGGACTTCAAGACCGACCTCCGCTTCCAGTCCTCCGCCGTCTCCGCCCTGCAGGAGGCCGCCGAGGCGTACCTGGTGGGGCTCTTCGAGGACACCAACCTCTGCGCCATCCACGCCAAGCGCGTCACCATCATGCCCAAGGACATCCAGCTCGCACGCCGCATCCGTGGCGAGAGGGCCTAAGCTCTGTTCGTCGTCGTCTTAGCCAGATGTGTTCAACGGTGGAAATGTAGTGTGCCTGATCTGATGTCACCATCTTGCTGTCATCAGTAATTTAAATGAAAAATGTTGGCTATCTGTTCTAAGATCTGTGCCTTTTGATGCCTGTTTTTGCTTGTATGTGAGCCTGTCAGTGATCGTGAGTGACCAAATCGTGCATTCTATTATCCCAACTCGTGAAATTTTCTGCCGGTTTATGCTACTGTGTCATAAATTGCTTCAAGTTTTTAGCTTAAACGGTGCCTCTGGCTGCATTAAGTTTTGTAATCACCAGTAATTTTGTTGATTGCCTCTGAACCTGAATGAACAACCTTGGCTCATTCAGTTTTGTGTGTCCATCTGCTTTATGTTGTTTTAGCCTGGCTGTTTTATTCTGTATTTCCTTTTGATCCCCGTGACTGCTGCAATCAACTCACCTGTACCATGATGCTAACAACTGGTAAATTAGGATCTAGACAAGAGATGTTTCTATTTTGCACTGCTCATACTGTACATACTGTCTTCAATAAAACTATCAAATTTTGTGTCGCATGCCATGATCCATCTTGATGGATTTCTTGCACCTGCAAATCACAGCTTCATGGTGTTGTCAACAGCGTAGTTGAGGCAGAAGGTGTAACCAAAGATGATGCAGGCGAAGCTGCTGCAGATCAGAAAGGTGAACACATGTTCGCCTGTGTTAAGATCTTAATGCTTCCCTGCAGAGCAAAAAGGTTCGACAACCATGAGATCCTAGCTGAGGAGGTGTGATACTGCATGTTTTTGTAACAGAAGGTCCTCTGAACTTTAGAACGTGTTTTTAGCTCTAACATGTCTTAAGATCCATTTGCACATATTTCTGTTGGCATCTAGTAGTTTACAATTTACATGCATCCAGATCCGATAGTGATGATGAAGCTCTAAAGAATGGATTGCTTACAAAAAAGTATCACATGATCGATGAAGATGAACCAGTACTAGAGAAAGCCATTAGGTAATTTATCATTTGAACTCACATGCTCTATTTGTATTATTTTTCCCACTATTTTTTCTGTTTTGGCGGTTTTCCAGTACTGAAATTATCCTTGGAAGCGCTTGACACAGAAGGTGCTAAAATAGAAGCCAAAGAAGGGGTCAAAGAATGATATACCTATAACAAGTAAATAAACAGCTCAACTGCATTGTATCAGTGAGGAGTGAACGTACGGGAAGTAACAGTCTGATCTTAAAAATCAATGCCTGTCTCGGTGTCTCCTGATTTCAGCAAACGTTTTGGTTTATCCATATCCCACTGGAAGATTTCTTGCTGAAAATGTTTTCAAAATTTTTGGGTTTCAAAATATCCTGCGGATAAACACGTTCTTTTGAAGGGAAGGTTTAAACATATCCATCCATCAATGCATGTTTGGGTTAGACAGGTCCAAAGAGATCTTTAGGACCTGAATTTGATGCTTTATTGGCCATACAGTTTTTCCAACATTCAAATGTTCTTATTATCTTACACAATAACAAAAATACTTCGCAACACCTCTTCTTTATTTGCCCTCTGCTTGTTTTTTTCTTCTTCAGTAGACTGCTTCTCAACTAAAGAATTGCCTTCCACAGTCGAGAAGGGTCAGAGACTACATATATTGACTATTCCTGTTAGAACGGATTATTAACGCAGCAAGAAACTGTATAGTAACTTGAAACTATTGTCAATAGACATATTGCGGACCAGCATGAAAGTCTCAGCTAGTACCTTTTGCAGAATAAACACATTCCGTTCCTAAATATAAGCCTTTTTAGAGATTCCAGTATGGACTACCACGGAGCAAAACAAGTGAATCTACACTCTGAAATATGTCTATATACATCCGTATGTAGTCCGCATTGAAATCTCTAAGAAGTCTTATATTTAGAAACTGAGGGAGTATATGAGTTGGCTCTAAAAAACTTTGGTGCCTTTAAATACATGTATAGAAAAAGAAATCAAAAGTAGTTTGAAAATCATGCAGATATCTGAAGAGCACTTTAGATTCTCTCTTTGGCATCAAATTTACAAGGCAAATCCCTCAAAATTCAGAAACTATAACTTGCATTGCAATTATGCCCCTTTCTCTTTTGTTATCACTACTACAACATATCTGAAAAAGAGGTTAGAGTTCAGAGATGCAAATAGCACCCTATATGTTGTTAAAGAGAAACTGAGAGGCACTTATATAATCCTGCACCCTTATGATCATGAAAATGGAATTGAAGGAATGCTGCACGTTCACCATTTAGCTCCAATCAAGAAAAATATGTGTAACATACCAGCCACATTCAGAAATAAAAGGGGTCTACTGTAGGGTAAGTCAATTCCCAAGTTTGCTACGATAGACGCCATTTCGTAACTTGCAGTACTCTCAAGAGTAAAAAAAAACTGCTTGGGATTGACGAACCTTATCTGATTTTTCACTACCCTTACTCAGCTCAGATGTCCAGGAATCAGGTAGCTGTTCCTTGGACCAACAAAAAATGCTTGTTAGCGAGGGCTTTGCACAAGAAATGTAAATGTAGGTAAGTTATATAGGAGCCAGTGTATTCTCCTTTCATGTTTGTACCCTTCCTTGTTTTCCTGATATATAACCGTACCTGTATGTTTGATGTCCAATGCGCAGATTCTTGGAAGGGCCTCCTGATGGTGACACGCTTGCCCTGTCTGATGGCTTCAGCCTACAGGCGATCCTAGCTGACACTGTGCCTCCAGTTTGTGTTTGGATGGCCGATGCAGTTTTGTTGACTGCTGTATGTTTGTTCATGGGTCATGGACTATTTTTGCTTCATGAATCATGATTAATAATGTCCTGATGGGCGCTGAACTAAGATGTTTTCAGTTATGTTTTTGTGCTGCAACAACTAGCATGATCTAGTCCATAGAGATCTTGTAGGATTAATTATGTTAGCATTGTATTTTCTTATTATTATTTTGTGAATCTACTCTTGAATGAAGAAGTAAAGTCACTGTAATGTTGTGTGGCTGTGAACAATGGTAACCTTTCGCTATGGTGTATAATAAGTCATTCCCAATTTTCTTTATGTCTCTGAACACTGCATTTCTTCGTCAATCTTTCTAAAGGAATTGCTGTAGTGATCTTTCTAATATTGTGATAACTCGTGTTCGTTTTTATCTTCTACTAGTAGACAATTGCTGCTGCAAGCACAAAGAAAAATGAATCCATGGCTTGAGGGAGCTCCAGAGCCAGCTGAAGTATAAGAATATGACAGTGGATGTGAAAGCAACTTCAGACTTGACTGCAAGAGCATCTCCAATAGCCGCCCAACACGCGGCGCGCTAAAAATCAGTTTGCAGCGTGCCGATCGCCTGGTTTGGCGCGGCGCGCAGCGCTGGCTCCAGCAGTCGCGGTAAAATGCAGCCATTACCTTGTAATTGTATAAAGTGCCTATCAGCCATTAGTTGGAGAATATTTCTGTGTGTTTATTCCTCAAGTGTACATATATATACAGCGGGCACAGCCCGAGTCAATGGGCACGCAGGCCCGTGATCCTCATTACATGGGCCTGCATCAAAGCCCGTTACACACAACTCAACACCCCCCCTCAGCCGGAACTCCATTTGCTTGGACGTTGAGGCTGGAACGGAACTCATGGAACACCGGAGATGGCAAGCCCTTGGTGAACAGATCAGCGAACTGAGAACTCGACGGGACGTGCAACACACGGACATCACCGAAAGCAACACGATCGCGGACAAAATGTAGATCTATCTCGATGTGTTTGGTGCGTTGGTGTTGGACCGGATTGCAGGCGAGGTAAGAAGCACTGATGTTGTCACAATAGACGACTGTGGCACGCGGTGGTGGACACTTGAGCTCGTGAAGGAGTTGGCGTAACCAACAAGACTCAGCAACACAGTTAGCAACACCCCGATACTCAGCCTCCGCACTAGATCGTGACACGGTGGCCTGTCGCTTGGAGGACCAAGAGACAAGGTTGGAGCCAAGGAAAACGCAAAACCCTGAAGTGGACTTGCGTGTATCGGGGCACCCGGCCCAATCCGCGTCGGTGTAGGCGATGAGATCGGTAGTGGAGGACTTGAAGAACTGTAAACCGTAGTGAGATGTGCCTTGAAGATAGCGAAGGATGCGCTTGACTAGCTGCATGTGACTATCCCGTGGCTCATGCATGAAGAGGCATACCTGTTGCACGGCATAGGAGATGTCCGGGCGAGTCAAGGTGAGGTACTGCAAGGCACCGGCAAGACTGCGGTAGTACGTGGGGTTGGAGAGAAGCTGACCGGCAGAGACGGACAGTTTGGAGCTCGTATCGATGGGGGTGGATACAGGCTTACAATGGAGCATGTTGGCACGCTCGAGAATCTCCAGGGTGTACTGTTGCTGACTGAGAAAAAGCCCCGAGGAGGTTGGTGTGACGTTAATACCAAGAAAGTGATGGAGAGGGCCCATATCTGTCATGGAGAACTCGGCCTTGAGGGCAGCAATGATGGCGCTAAGTGTTTGAGGGGTATTGGCGGTCAAAATGATATCATCAACGTACACAAGTAGATATGCAATGGACGTGCCGCGATGAAGAATGAAGAGGGAAGTGTCACTCTTGGAGCCATGAAACCCAAGAGAGAGGAGAAAAGCCTGAAAGCGGAGAAACCACATGCGAGGCGCTTGCTTGAGACCATAAAGAGACTTATGGAGACGGCACACATGATCCGGACGAGAGGGGTCAACAAAACCGGATGGTTGAGAGCAGTAAACGAGCTCGTTGAGATCGCCGTGGAGAAAGGCATTCTTGACGTCCAATTGGTGGATTGGCCAAGAGTGAGATGTGGCTATGCTCAACACCACACGAATAGTAGCCGGCTTGACCACCGGGCTAAACGTCTCATCATAGTCCACACCCTCGCGTTGTGTGAACCCGCGCACCACCCACCGAGCTTTGTAGCGTGCCAAGGAGCCATCCACGTTGAACTTGTGACGAAAGATCCACTTCCCCGTGACCACATTAACACCTGCAGGCTTAGGCACCAAAGACCACGTAGAGTTATTCATTAAAGCATTGTATTCATCTAACATAGCTTGTCGCCAATGTGGGTCTTTGAGGGCTGTCTTGTATGTGGGTGGGATGGGTGAGATGGGAACGGAGGAAGAATCGGCGAGAAAAAGGCGACGGGGCATGCAAAAACCCGATTTGGCACGAGTGGCCATTTTATGTGCATTGTGTGGTGGTGCAATGGGAACGGCGTGGCGTGGAACACGAGTCGGAGGCGTGCATGGGGGGGACCCCGAGGGAGATTCGGTGGGGCTGGCAGCGGACGCATCCGAGTCGCGGGGCGCAGGGAGCGAGGTAGAGCTGGGCGCAGGGGAGTGGGCAGGTGGGGGCGATGATTGGGTGGAGGTTGGCGCGATCTGGGCGGTAGTGGGGGACCGGCGGGAGCGGCCAATAGGAGGAGTGCGCGTGGTGGAGCCAGGCTGGGTGGATGGGTCGCGACGGGCGCGCGTGGTTCTGCATGGGAGGGTGGGACCCGGAGGTGCGGGATCCGAGGGAGGCGGATCGGGACCAGCGGATAGCGACGGGTCCGAGGTATCCGGATTGGGCAGAGACCTGGGAGCAGAGATTTGGTGGGCAGGATCTTCTGTGGACGTGGTGTGGTGCGGCGTTGTGTACGGAAAACAGGTTTCGTCGAAAACGACGTGGCGGGACACAATCACGCGTCGGGACTCCAGGTCAAAACAGCGATACCCCTTGTGTTCGAGGGGATAGCCGAGGAAAATGCAGCGGACAGAGCGTGGGGATAGTTTGTGGGCCATGGTTGACGTGGTGTTGGGAAAGCATAAACAACCAAACACTCGTAAGTGGTCGTACGTGGGATGAGTGCCATGGAGAAGAAAATATGGCATGACTGTGGCTATAACACGAGAGGGGCGCCTGTTCAGTAAGTATGTGGCGGTGTGAAGTGCCTCGACCCAGAATGGAGGAGTGAGATTCGCTTGGAAGAGGAGGGAGCGAACAATATCATTGGTTGTGCGAAGAAGGCGTTCTGCTTTGCCATTTTGGGGAGATGTGTGTGGGCAGGAAAAGCGATAGACAATGCCGTTCGAGGAGAAAAACGTACGTAGAGACGTGTTGATGAACTCGCCACCGTTATCGCATTGCATTGCTTTGATCACGACATTGTATTGAGTGTAGACGAAGGAGAAGAAACGTTGGAGGGTGTTGGACGTGTCAGATTTGTTGCGTAGGGGAAAAGACCATGAATAGTGAGTATAATCATCCAACACAACAAGATAATATTGGTAGCCAGAGAAACTTACAACTGGTGAGGTCCACAAATCACAATGAATGAGATCAAAAGGTGCAAAAGATTTACTAAACGAAGAAGAAAAAGGAAGGCGAGGCTGGCGGCCAAGTTGGCAAGCGTTACATGGCGAATGAGCCTCTTTATTACAATCTGGAAGAAAGGTTTTAGCTAAGGTAGATAGCGTGTGAGCACCGGGATGCCCAAGCCGGCGGTGCCACAAGTCCGAGGGTGCGGTGGCTAGGAGGGCAGACGCCGGAGACGCTTTATGGCCGGTGAATGGGTAGAGGCCGCCGTTGCTAACAGAGATCATGAGAACCCGCCGTGTTCGAAGATCCTTCACAAGAAAACCACATTGGTAAAACTCAACTGAGCAAGAATTCTCTTTAGTAAACTGGCGAACGGAAATTAGGCTAGTGACTACATGCGGAGAAACAAGGACATTGGAGAGACGAAAATCGTGCGGCAAGAGGGCAGAGCCAGTGGCAGTGACGGGAAGGTGTTGGCCATTGCCGACAAGAATGCTAGTAGGTACATGCTTTAAAGAAGAACTGGACGAGGTGAGTGTACCTGGGTTGCCGGTGATGTGGGAGGAGGCGCCACTGTCGAGGTACCAGTCCGTCGACGGAGCGGGAGGGATGCCGCCATTGCTGTAGGCAGCGTTCAACATGGCAAGATGCTCCCAAGATGGCGGTGCAGGCGGGTAGTACGGCGAGGACGGAGGCGGTGCCGGCTGGTACATCTGGTAGGCGTGAGCGTGGGAGCCGGGCCGGGGGCCGAGAACCCCGGCGGAGTTGGGCGGCACCCAACCATGGCGAGGCAGAGGGAGCGCCATCCCGTAAGGAGCGAAGTAGCCTGTGAACGGAGCGGGCTGCGACGGGTTGCCGCGGCCAGCAGAGTCGTGGCGGCCACGACCGCGCCCTCGTCCGCGTCCGCGGCCACGGTCGGCACCGTCGCCACGGTCACCACGGCCGCGGGTCTGCTGCTGGGGTGGAGCCGGAGCCTGAGTCCGGTCGGAGGCGCGATCGCCCGAGCGGTCGCCGCGATCACCCTGGGAGCGCGAGCTGGAGCCGGAGGGATCACCGCCAGAAGGGGCGGGAGGGAGAGCGAACGCGGAGGCGCTCTCCTCGGCGGCGCGCTGGGCCTGGGACTCCTCCGCCAGGACGACGCGGGAAAGCACGGTGTCGAAGGGCATGGTGGATGCCTGGTCGCCGAGGACGACACGGATGGTGTCAAGCCGTTTGTCGAGGCCGTGAAGAAATTGGGTGGTGAGGTCCACCTCCTTGACGGCATGGTCGATGTCGGCGAGGCCGTCGGTGAGCATCTTCAGGCGACGAGCGTACTCGGTGACGGAGAGGTCGCCCTGCTTGAGATTACGGTACTGGCGGTTGAGGACCATGAAACGCGCAGCCCGATTTGCGAGGAAGAAATCCTGGATCTTGGTCCAGAGGGCATGAGTGGTGGTGGCGCCGACGACGTGGTCGATGAGCGGATCGGCGAGGGTGGCGTAGATCCAAAGCACCACATGGGCGTCCAGCTCTCTGTACTGGGCATCGGCGTTGGGTGGTGGGGGGTGCTCAATGAGATATGTGACGCCATAGCGAACGAGAACGAGGAGGAAGAAGGATTTCCATTTGTGGTAGTTGTGTTCCGCCGGATTGAGGAGGAACTTGATGTGGTTCGAGATGTGATCGAAGAAGATGGGGTGGCGAGGAGCTGGGGCGGGCGGCGCAGGTGGGGAGGAGGTGAACAGAGGGGCGAACTGGGAAGGAATGGAGCTGCCGGAGGCACCGGAGAAGAGGGAGGGAGTGGAGCCCGGGGACGTCGCCGAGGATGTGGCCGGAGCAGTTGCTGACGAAGAGAGCGATCCTGGCGAGGTGGAGGTGTCGCCGGCGGCGGAAGAGGAGCCGGGGAGGGTCATGGCGACAGAAACGGGGGCCTGGTAACTGATACCAAGTTGGAGAATATTTCTGTGTGTTTATTCCTCAAGTGTACATATATATACAGCGGGCACAGCCCGAGTCAATGGGCACGCAGGCCCGTGATCCTCATTACATGGGCATGCATCAAAGCCCGTTACACACAACTCAACACCATTACCTTGTCTCCCACGTACTTTTACATGTCTCAAACTTGGAGTCCACAGCTTCTGTATCCGTGTCCGTGATACCCATAAGGTATTATCACATTTACTTTTGTAAATTCAATCTATGTGATCTCTATGGACTTCCTGATCGTGCTTACACCGTACGCACCTTAATTTCCACCTCTAGAACCAAGACAACTTCTAAATCCATTAATAAGGGCCAATTTAACATGTGCAGTGATGAACCATCTAAACAATGCAGGCACTTTTATTCCACAACAAGTGAGAATCACAAGTTCACAACTACATTAAGTAATTAATATAACTTGATGATGATCCATGCGTCTGGAGATGACGCCGACATACGTCGTTTCTCCCCTAGGTTAACGAGGCGCCGCACGGTGTGATGATTCAGGTGGATGACCGTCGTAGGCGGCAAGGCGAGATAGAGCTGCGACGACGGCGCCGATGGGCGATCTCATGTCCGGCTGTTGGTGGATGCACATGAAAGTAACTTTCAGTGCCTCCTGCAAATCCATGGACGGATACCGGCCCTGCAGTGCTGGATCTGCCATCCGGCGGAACTGGCTCCTGTCCATCAATCGTGTGGCCTGATCCAACAACAAGCTTCACACCATTCACGGCCAAATTAACAAGAAACAACAAATATGTGAACCACCAGCTTGGCTAATTAACCTATCCATGTGACAAGGTGCGAATCCTCGGCTGGCTGGGCGCGGTCGAAGGCCCTCCGCCCCGTGATCATCTCTAGAAGTAGGCCGCCGAAGCTGTACACGTTCGACTCCATGGTCGCCTTCCCTGTAAATGCTATCTCGGGGGCAATAGTACCGGTTCTGGTGACATCGATACACAATTCCTCGTCATCCTCTGCAACTATCCGACCAAGGTTTGTGAGTCCATACTGGGACAGCTTTGGGTGGTGGCCGTCTCCGAGCAAGATGTCCGAGCTGCTCATGAATCTGCGGTACACCACACCTTTGTGGTGGAGGTACTCTAAACCCTTGGCCACGCCGGCAGCTATGTTCATCCTTGTGTTCCAGGCTAGCAGTGCTTGGCCCGGAGACCGATCTGATGAGCACAAGATCTTAATTAATTAACACAAACTCAAGCGATCGAATCATGAGTGCTCTCAAAACTACGGTTTGGACTTTGGAGTGCCAATAAGTACCATGGAGGTGATTTTGGAGAGAGCCTAATTGCATGTACTCGTGAACCAAGATCCTGTGATGGCCATCCGCGCAGAAGCCAACAAGGTTGACCACATTCGGGTGGCGCAGCGCGCTCAGCGTCATGACACGGGCAAGAAACGCCCTGTTGAGTTGCTCTGATGATGGTTGACTGGGATCGAAACGGCTTGACTAGAGAACCCTTTCCTCCTCCACAAGAAACGTCTCCTTCCTCCTCCCGTCGGCGCCGCCGCAGATCCGCCCCGCCTCCGATGGCCTTTGGCCTATGGAGGTGCGGAGGATCTCGGCCCCCCGCCGGCGGGAGGGACCCCGTTCTTGTTTTTGCTAGGTTGAACGTCTTGGTTGGGGCTGTTTGGCGGCGGCGATGTCCCTCCGTAGCAATAATGTCTCCCACGTCCTATCTCCGCCCCGATGGTGCGAATAGCGTTGTCGGAGGATGTGTGGAGGTGTGTCTCCGTCGGATTTCATGGGATTCGGTCGGTGCTGGTCTTCTGTGGATCTCTTTGGATCCAGTTTTTGTTTGTCTTCGTTCGTGTGGTTCCAGGTTTGATCTTTCCAATCTACAACTCTCTTCATCGGCGATGGTTGCTGCTCCGGTGTGTTGGTCCTTTGGGGCCTTAGCACGACGACTTCCCGACTGTCTACTACAACAAGGTTTGCCCGGCTCCGGTGATGGAGGGGTGATGACGGCGGCGCGCCTTCGGCTCGCTCCAGTGCTTGTAGTCGTCCCTAGGTGGTCCATAGACCTAGTTGTAATTTTTATTACCTCTTGTGTTCTCTGTACTGCCATGATTGATGAATAGATTGAAAATTTCTCTCGCAAAAAAAGATGTTGACTGGGATCAACGGCATGCTGCAGCTTTATAGCAACGACCTACAAGACGAATGTGATGGATCCACTCACACATCAATTTCCCCCTCACATCAAACTGATGAGTAAAAAAGGATGAGCTAGCTAGCCAGGAAAGGATCGTCACCTGCTTGACGCTCTTGAGGTAGCCTTTGTAGAGACTCCCCTCCCGAACGACGCGGAAGTCGTCTCTGAAGTTCCTGGTCGCCGCCGCGAGCTCGTCGAAGGCCAAGGCTGGTGCCGTGGCGGCGACACTGCTGCGGCTGTGCGGATCGGCAGGGCGAGGCGGCAGGGCCTCCTTCTTGCTTGCCTCCAGGCCGCCGAGGAAGCAGCTCGCTAGGCTGAAACGACCCATTATTCAGCCAGCTTGTGCTTGATGAACCGAGAAAGTTTGAAAGGGAGGGGCACCGCAACGGGGCAGAGACTAGAGGAGTGTAGTTGCGCCTCACTTCATCACTTGGCCTCTCTCTTGGCTTCAACCATGCATGCAGGCAAATATTATGGGCGTGTTTGGTTCCTTGTCTTGCACCTGCATCGCATCCATCATGCAATTTTCATCATGTTTGGTAGGCTGCACGTCTCACTGGGCCAGGCCCGACGGATGCAAAATTGGGCTCCCAGCCAGGCTGAGCGGAAACGCAGGGATCGGTCGTTTCCGCGAGCCAGGCCCGCGCCTGCACCCGCGCGTGCAAAGTCGCGAGCTATGTCTCGTCTTCCGGTCCTGTCGGCTCGCATTTTCCCCCGCTCCCCGCCGCTCTCTTCTCTGATGCGACGCATTTGGATCTCGTCGTCCTCGCTGCATCTACCGTTCGCCGTCGCATCTCCTCACCGGTGCCAAGGTAAAGCTCTCCTTCTCTCTCTCCCCTTCCTCCTGTCCCAAGTTCTAGTCCCTCCCTACCATCCCCAGCTTCTGGCCACCTGCTCGCCGTCGCTCGCGGCCGCCCGGCCGGTCGTGAGAGCAACCACGGGACTTCGGCGGCACGTAGACCACGGGCGCGCGTGCACCGGCCTGGCACTCGCGGCCGGCCGCCTGATTTGCCTGTGAGAGCTGCTGCCAACTAGATCCACGCATGTGAGCAAGCACGGGATGTGCCCTTGCCATTGAGCAGCTTGATCTCCTGTTTGATTCGGCCGCTGGCCTTGTAGAGGCCCGATCTGGTTGTGAGATCCTATGGATTAGAGATGATTCTGCATATTTTTTTGTTAACTTCATGAATAATTTCTGTATATGTTCCTTTTGATTTGACCAGGATAAAGAAGAACTAGAGATCAGCTAGCTAGAGGAAGAAGAAGAAGATAGACAAGCTAGTTTGTTTTGTATTTGTGCTGTTGGGATTAAGAGATCAGCTAGCTAGAGTAGATATTATAGACAGTAAAGGGTGCCTTCAGAGCTGTTCTGTGTATGTATGCAAAATATAGGACCTTGTGAATGTTGACAATGGAATACACAGAAGTACATCAATTTTCATTTGTTTTCTTTCCCTGTTTAGCTGCCTCTTTGATTCCAAGGATTTCATATGAAATTGCAGACATTATGATTTCTTATATGTATTTGATAATATTAGTTTACTTCAATCATCAAAGATATCTGAGTTGGAGTGCATGTCACCAAAACAGTCTTCTAATTATTTTGCATACATGTACAAGTACCTAGAATCAAATTCCACATTTATCATATATTTGGCCTCATGCAGCCTACCAAACAACATCTGAGGTGAGCCTGGCCCATATCATGCAAGTACACCAAACACACATCTCGACTCCATCTTGCATCAGATGAACCAGGCCAGCCCCAGCCAAGCTCCCTCATACGATGCAGGCTGGATGCACCCAGGAAACCAAACACGCCCTATGTGTATATATCTGTTTGGGGCGCCGTGAAGGAAACCAAACATGGCCACTCCGTTTAATTGATGGCTGCCCTACCACGTAGTACTCCATCCGTTTCGAATTACTTGTCGCAGGTATGGATGTATTTTAGTTCTAGGTACATCCATTTCTGCGACGAGTAATTTGGAACGGAGGGAGTACCTTTTTACTACAGCGGCTGGATGGAATTTAACCACATGAGCTAGTAAAAATATAGTATTGTACTACTTCAGAGGTTAGGTGGAGGTTGATAGTTGGGGGGAGGGACGTTGATGCCCGCAGTGCATTTAGTTGCTTGGTGGGGTAAAACTCGTAGCTAAGTGAAAACCGAATTCTTACGAGTTATACGTTGGCGGGGAAGGAGTGATGAACACACAAATTAGCTTATTCTCGTCCGTGGCCGTTCATTAACGTAGAAAAACACACACAAAGACCCAAAAGATGGGTTTGAATGCCGATGATATACAAGGCAAATACAGCCAGTAAAAGAAAATCTTTTTTTGTGTGGGAGAAAGTAAAAATTACTGGTTGTGCGGATAGAGCAGCTAAACCTGCTGGATTTGGTGGTGTCATGTGGAGATTTCTTATATCCGGTAAAGTACCATTTACATTATGCAGTGCCTTGTGTCTCATGCCTGCAATGGGTCCTTGCTCTCATGTCTGTTCTAAGATCTGTGTCCATTGATGCCTGTTTTTCATTGTTTGTGAGCCTGTCGTTGAAGCATTTCATTACACCAACTCGTGAATTTTCTGTCAGTTATAGCTAATGTGTTGTAAATTCGCAATCACCAGTAATCTTTTTCGGTTGCATGTGTTGTAACCAAAGATGACTCATATTGCTGCAGATCAGAAAGGTGAACATATGTTGGCTTGTTAAGATCTGTTGAGCAATTTTTTATGCTGGAAAAAGATCATGTAATGAAAAGGAATGTAGGCCAGTCTTTGTCTCGTTCATAATCACTGCTTACCTGCAGAGGAAAAAAGCATGCCAGATTTCTGGTTTAGTGAATTGAAGAACCATGAAATCCTAGCTGAGGTGAGACACTGCTGTTTTTTGCAATAGAAATTCCTTCTCTTATGAACTGTTGAACATGTTTTTGCTCTACATATCTTAAGATCCATCTGCATATAACTTTCGTTTGGCACCTATTTTATCGTTTACATGTACCAGGTCCAAGAAAGACGGGCGAGCTAACTCTTAAGTATCCCAAGGTACAGAATTAGTGAGGCAAAGGGGTTACAAGCTTGAGAACGAAGTGCTTACAAAAATGCATCACATGACCGATGAAGACGAGCCAATCTTAGAGAGCGCCGTTGTTTAGTTACCTTTTGAAACTCACATGTTCTATTTCCTATTATCGATTGTTCCATTAATGTCTATGTTCTGGTAATTTTCAAGTACTGAAATTGAATGGTACCCTGGAAGTGCTTGACACAAAAAGCGCTAAAAAGAAGTCAAAGAGGGGGCCAATAAACGGCAAGCCTATCACGAAAATCGAAAACAGCGGAGGCTTCTTTAATTTCTTCAGTCCACCTCAAGTTCCTGACAATGATGACGAAATTGACTAGGATACAGGAAGCTGGACCTCCTTTTATGTATGCTCTTATGCTGAAACTTCTGCATGAGCATGATTTTATTTATCTCTCATTGCAGTACTGCAGTTGCCTGCGGGTGGATAGATGTGCTAGGTCGTCAGTTTGTGTCGAGTGGTGGAAATGCCGTGGTGCTGTAGTAAGTTACATTGTTCTGTTCATTTGCAATGGAAAAGCGTTCAGCCCGGTTAAAAAAAAGAGTTACATTGTTCTTGCCGTGGTGGCTGCGTTTAATGGCGTGGTCTGATGGTAACATCCTTTTGTCATCAGCAAGTGAAAAGTTGGATATCTGTGCTCATACATGTGCTTTTCAGATTTCAGTCCATGTTTTTTCCTTATACGCCTGCCCTCGAATGCAAAATTTCGTAATCCAGTAATTTAATCTGTTCCCTCTGAACCAGAACGAAGAGCGTGTTAATTTGCCTGTCTTGTGTTCGGTGCACCGACGAGTTGCAGGACAGTAGATCTGTTTTTTCCTTGCATCTGACTTGGCATTTCCTCGAATGTGATTAACTAAATGATTCCCAGTTCCGTGTAATATATCTCTTGGCAGCGTCAAATTTTATATTCAATCATCTGTTTTGCAAGTACCTCTGAACCTGAATGAACAGATGTTAAAACGCTCCTTCAGTTATGTGTTACATAACAGTAGCAGTATGTTTGATGTTCAGTGTTCAGATTCTTTGAAGGGCCACATGTTTGTCCTGTCCGATGACTAGAGGTGATCCTAGCTGACCCTATGCCTGCCATGGGCGCATGCATGTCCATTGCAAGTGTTGTATGTTTGATCATGGCCATGGGGTCACTGACTATGTTGTTTCATGATTGTAATATCCTGATGGGCGCGGAACTAAAATGGTTTCAATTATGTTTCCGTGCTGCAACAACTAGCATGATCTAGTCCACATATATCTTGTAGGATTAATTATGTTACTATATTTTACTTTCTGGCTGCCAGCACAACGTTTCTTGGTCAATTGTTGTGCTGACCTGTCTAATGTTGCAATAAGCTGTTATTCGGTTTCATCCTCTAGACTTGCTGCTGCTGCGAGCACAAAGAAAAATAAAGCCATCTTTGAGGTAGCTCCACAGCCAGCTCAAGGACATGAATATGCAAGCAACTTCAGACTCGAGTTTAACTTGTTTCCTTCTCTCTTAATTAGTCTTTTTTTTTTGATAAAAGAAGGTCTGTGCACCCTTCTGATTTCCATTAACGAAAACCATAGAGTTCTGGAGCTACAAGGATAAAAAAGAAAAAACCAACGACAAACTGCTCCTCAGCTTCAGCAGAACTGGGAAGCAGGACTAAGCGACCACGCGAACCAAACCTACTACATCATCAATCCTGAGTTATATATTAAGTTCATACATTCATCCAGGCTAAGGGCCTCAAATCCCAAAAGACGGGGGAAACAACTGAAAAAACAGGTAAACAAAAGCGAGCAGATCTTCATTCCAACCGCGCCACGTTGATTCTCCACCCTTGAGAAGCTGCATAAACCTCACTTGCTACCCGCTCTAACAGTCTTGCCCCCAGCTCCAACGCCTTTTTTGTTTGCTCCTTTATCTGCAAAATAGACCAATCCACCATCCAATGTGTCATCAGTTTGATTAAAGTCATAGGATCAGAGATTCTTTTTTTTCAAAGATGATCCCATTTCTAGATTTCCACAGAGCCCAGCATACTGCAACAATCCCCACCAACACCAGTTTCTTATCCTCTGCTCTAAATGTGTCTAACCATCCCCCAAAACAATCATGGACTGAAGATGGGGTTCTTCTTAGTCCAAATGAGCATTTGATTAAGCTCCACATTATAGAAGCAGCTGAACAGGTAAAAAAGATGGTCCACCGATTCATCTTTGCCACATAACACACAATTCTTTTCTCCTTTCCACCACCATTTCAATAAAGAGTCTCTCATAAGTATACTTTTTTATTAACTAACCAGAGAAAAACTTTATTTTTTTTTGGTATCTTAATCTTCCACAGAAAATTTTGTGGGAATTTAAGATTAGAGGCTACCAACTCTCTGTATAAAGATTTAACTGTGAATTTGCAATCAGCCCTAAGAGACCATATTATTTTGTCTTTTCACCTTCCATTTCTATTTCCTCACATCTGCTTTTCAAGCTATTCCATAGCCCCAAAGTGTCCCCATATAAAGTTCTTTTAAACCTAAACCCTTGACACCCTTTATGAATGGCTTCAGCCACTATTATGTTATGCTCAAAACACAAGTCATATAACTTGGGATAAGCTTCCTTCAGAGTTTTGTCATTAATCCAAACATCTTCCCAAAATCTGGTATTTTCCCCATCTCCCAGTTCTTTTTTAGCAAACCTATAGAAGATTTCTTTAATTTTCATCAGGCTGGACCAAAAATGGGAATCCCCAGGTTTTTTTTGGCCCTAGAAAGATAGTTATCTCCTCCATATTTCCTACTTATCACATCCTGCCATAACCCCTCCCGTGTTTCCTTTTTCCAGAACCATTTAGAAGTGAGATGTTCATTAATTCTAAATCTATGATTCCTAAACCACCCACTTCTTTAGGTAAACAACAAGTTTTCCAATTCACTAAGTAATATTTCTTAATATCCTCATCTTCTTGCCACACTAATGTAGCCCTGTAGAAGTCAACTTTTTTAATCACCCCTTTAGGGATTGGATAAAAGGACATCATAAAGAGGGGTATATTAGTGAGGCAAGCCTGAACTAGAGTAATTCTGCTTGCAATCGATCCCAGCAATTATCCCTGCCAACACCCACATATTTTTTGAACCTTCTCAGTTACACAGTTCTAGTGGATATTTCTAAGTTTGGAATCTGAAATTGGCATTCCTAAATATTTTATGGGAATCACACCCATCTTACAAGTCAGTATCTCTTGATATATATGTTATTTCTCTTTAGCTTTTCCAAATAACACTAGTTCACTTTTGTGAAAATTAATTTTGAGTCCAGACATTTGTTCAAATGCTCACAGGATAAATTTCAAGTTCTTCACACACTCAATATCCTCTTTGATCAGGAAGATTGTGTCATCTGCATATTGTAACATATTGACCCCCTTATTATTTCCATCTCCCAAGACTCCCTTGACCAAATCATTCTCCAAAGCTTTATTCATCAGTATTGTCAAAGCATCAACAGCTAAATCAAATAATAGGGGAGACATAGAATCTCCCTGTCTAAGCCCTTTATGTGTTCTAAAATATGGTCCAATTTCATAATTTACCTTCACCCCCACATGTCCCCCTCTAATGGTTTCCATTACTTAGTCACACCATTTATCAGGGAAACCTTTAGCTCTTAACATCTGTATCACAAATGGCCATTTAATTTTGTCATATGCTTTTTCAAAATCCACTTTAAAGATTAATGCATATTGCTTTCCAGAGTGGAAAGTATTCAATGCTTCATGAAGGATCACCACTCCCTCCATAATATATCTCCTTTTGATAAAAGTTGTTTGAGTTCTAGATATGACAGGGGACACACATTGTGTCAATCTATTCATCAACACTTTTGTGATAATTTTGAAACTAACATTTAACAAACATATTGGGTCTGAATTTTTGAATTTTTTTAGCATCAACAGTTTTTGGTACTAAAGTGATTATGCAATAGTTCAGCCTGACAATATCTATTTTCCCTTTAGCAAACTCTTCTACCAGGGCTTTCAAATCCCATTTAACCAGATCCTAGAATTCCTGGTAGAAGTCAGCAGGGAATCCATCTGCTCCAGGACTTTTGTTCTTTTTCATCCCAAAAACCACCTCTTTAATTTCATCTAAAGAGAAGGGTTCCATTAACCTCTCTCTCCTCTCCTCATTGATTTTTCTTGATTCCAAATCACTCATGGAGATCTGTGTTTCTTTAGGATGTCCAAATAGCATTTTGTAGAAATTTGTTATATATTTCATAAGGTTTTCACCCCCTTCTATCACACCTTCTTCTTGTTCTAAAGAGATAATTCTATTTTTTCTTCTCCTCCCATTCACTTTGGCATGATAATATCTAGTGTTCCTATCTCCATCTATAATTTCCTTGTCTTTATATCTCTGAAGCATTTTAATCTCTTCTTGCATCATTACTTGTTTAAGCTGATCTCTTAGTTCCTTTTGTTCTGTTCTCAATAGCAATAATTCCCACATTCTCAATTTTTTATCCAACTCATCTAGCCTCTTAATAATCTCAATTTTAATTGTTTTGTACCAAGAATCCACATTTTTGTTCCAGCCCTTAGTTTTCTTTCTCAGTTTTCTTAGTCTAAGCTGCCATCTTTCTAAATTATTTCCATAGTATCTCTCATTCCATGTTTTATATACAAGTTCTTTTAATCCCTCCCTCATAGCCCAAGCATTCTCATATCTGAAGGTGTATTTATCACTCTGCCCCTCCACTGTGTCTAGGAATAATGTGGATGTGATCTGACACTTCTCTAGCAAAGGCTTGTAATATGGTCAGGGGATATTGTTCCTCCGAAGTTGGACACATCAACACCCTATCTAGTTTTTCGTAGGTGGGATCATCCAAATTGTTAGCCCATGTAAACTGTCTCCTATTCAGGGGTAGCTCTCTCAGCCCAGCTTGTTCAATGATAGCATTAAACATAAAGGTCCAATGCTCATTATGAACAGATTTTTTTTCTTTTTCATTCCTGATAATATGGAAATCCCCCTACCAAGCAGGGCAAGGGGTTATCATCGTACAGTCTAGCCAATTCTGCTAGGAAACAAGCTTTCCTTCCACCTGAGCATCCCCATATACAGGTACCAGGTTCCAGTGCATCTTGATGATTTTATCATATATCAACATCCTAACAAAATGTATCCCTTTCTCTATGTGTTCTACATTGAACCTATCTCTGTTTACTCCCACTAAAATCCCTCCAGACATCCCCTTGGGCTCATTCCAGCACCAATCATAATTCCCCCCCACACAAGTTGTGTAATTCACTTTTAGAATTTTTTTCGGTTTAATAGTTTCTGAAATCCCAATAAAGTCTAGTTTATGATCATTGATCATTTCCCTCACATATCTTTTCTTATGGTCTTACCCCAGTCCTCTCACGTTCCAGAAAACTCCTCTCCATTTTACCCCCCAATTTCTATTTATAGTTTGTATGTCAATACCTAAACTATCTAATTTCCCAGAAGCAATTTACACTTCTTTCTTATTCTTTTTCCTTCTAAGGGCCCCAATCCCAACTGATTGCTTTCCACAACTTAACGTTGGTGAGCACTTATTATTATTATTATTATTCCTAAGAAAATAGCTCCCAGTTTCCTATATTGTTGCTCTTCCATTTCAGCATCAGAATGTTCTATATTTGAGCACAATTCCTCCAGATCAACATCTCCAGTGTCAATATGCACTGAATGTTGTTTTTCTCTTCACCACTCACTCCACTTTTTTCCCTTTTGTTTTTCTTCCTCTACAATGTTTTGAAAATAAATTTCTCTTCTTGCCATCTCCATTTTCCTAATATTTTCTAGGTTTTTGTCAACCATCTCAATAGAGCACCCTAAATCTATCCCAACCAAAGAACTAATATGCAGTAAAGAAGAATTAGCACAATTTAATACGGACTCCTTACCATAGTTATCTCTTTCTTTAGCCCTCATTTTGGCCATCTCCTCCACTTTTTGATCTTCCTTTTCCCTGTTTTTTAGGCTTCTTTTTAGCTCAGTTTCCTTATCCTCTTCACCTTTGTTTAGTACCCCCACACCATGTATTTCAACCATTTTCTCTCCAAATGTCCCCACTGATTCCTGGCTTGCATTGCAGTCAGTAGGTTCATTATATTTACCAGACCCAGTCTCTTCTTTCTTTTCCTGATTTTCTTTATCAAATTCCTCAACCTCCTCTATGTTAGCCAGCTCCATATCATATTGCTCTCTATTAGCTGCCTCCTGTTACAATCTCAGGATCACTCATTGTTGTTGTTCAATCAAATTTTCTAATCTCTTTTGTGTGGTCTCCAAGTCCTTTATTCTTTTATCAATTTTGGTCCATAGAGCATTTTGTCTGGCTTTTTCTTCCTCTAACCCTCGGATTTTTCTGCACATAATATCTACCTCTTTTTGCATTTTCCCTCTTTCTCCAGTCATTTCTCTACTCAAGTGTCCCATGTTTTCATCCAGGGAATTTTTCACCATTTCATTTTTCCTATCTATTTCTTCTATTTGTTTCAGAGATAAGCTGCCAGTGTCATTCCCCTCCTGTCTGATCCATCTACTTTTGTCCTTTTCCTTTTTTTCCTCCTCATCTTCTCCATCATCTACCTTAGTGACAACATCAGATTTTCTTTTCTCTTCTTTGTACCACCCCATCTCAATTACCTTACCCAGCTCCGCCCCAATCCTGAACATCAACAAATATGGTGATGTGATCTCTACATGTGATGGGATCTTCCCGATATCTCTCACTCCACATTTCACTTTAACTGTTTCTTCATGTATAGTGTCCTTGTCTATTTCTAAAACTGACCCTATAGCAGCAGCAACCTCACACATTCCAAAAAAGTGTCTAAAGCAATCAGTCACTTTTTCAAATTTCACCCAAGCAGAATGCATTTTTCCTATTGCCAAGTGATCAAGGGACCAAGGTTGTACTTTGATTACTACTCCAGTTCCTAACAAGTTGAAGTCATTGAATTTTGCAAGCTCCACCAGTTTTGCTTTATTGAGAAACCCCATCATATAGCAGTTTTTTCTGTATTCTTTGACTCTTCATTGCCATCCCCAATCAAACATTTCACTAAAAGCTTGGATTAACCCAGTCTCATTGATCTGACCATCTCTTATGACCACCACTCCTAATGGATTCATGTGTTCAGCAATTAGCACATCTTTATAGCTTTGCACCAGCAACACTCCCAAGCCCTTGGCAGCATAACCAACATATTTAGGTACAAGTTTCATTTGTTTCAGCAAGTTGAATTCCCCAGTGATATGATTATCTCTTCCACATATCAAGCAGTGTCCAACTTTACAGTCTCTAGTTGAGTATCTAGGGTCTTTGCATTTCCCACAAACCTGCCTGTTAAACCTGTCACTTATGTTTCTGTCATCCCCCATATTTTGTTGCCAAGAGCCTCTATTTATCTGATTTCTGAAACCATTGCCCATGCCACTTTCATATCCCTTATCCCTCCTATGCATATTATCTCCATTAGCAGACATCTCTTTTCCTGCTTCTTTTTCACTAACCATCACTCCCTTGCCCAGATCACTCTCTCCTGCAGACTGCCCACCTTTATTCATTCCCTAAACAAGTTGTGATAATAAGGAACTCTGCAATTGCTGTTGCTGACTTGAGTCCATGTTGACTCCCTCTTCCCTCTCTTTGCTATCATTTTTGGTCATTATTTCATCTGTCTCTTTTCAAGCTTCTTCACTTCTGCTTCCACTACCTTTCTTCCCTCCTTTAGCTTGCCAAATCTTTCCTCCTCCTGAAGTCTCACCAGTAGGAATAGCAGAATTTCCATTACCTCTTCCCACACCAAATCCAAATCCACCACGACCTCCTCCTCTACCATGGAAATTAAAGGATCTCTCAGAGTAGGTGGACATGTTCCTATCACCTCCCACGATCTGTCCTGTATTCTTGGGATCTCTGTTGGTTGGTGGCAGCATAGGGGTAAACCCTAAACTCAGGTTCTGCCCACCAGCCTCCCCTGTCCCTGTCTTTTTATACTCCCTTCATCCATATCCTGGGAGTGGGCCTGATCCACTTCTGCGCTTTTAGCCCACTAGGCCAGGTCCACATCTATATCCACCTGAAAATCTCTCCCCACTGCCCCCCCAAAATAATTGGTGATCCCTTATTTTCTTTTCCTTTTTCATTTTTTCTGCATTCTCCATTTATCACCACATTGGGTTCAATTGGAGTTGTATTTATAATAATTTCTCCAAAATCTATCTCCTTCTCCTCATACCATATAGTAATGGGCTGGAAATTACTATGCCTCATGCGCTCTTGAATGATTTTAGCTCCAACACCTTTCACTCTGTTCCTATCACTATCCATATCAAACCTCATTTTCCTATATAAAGTCTCCTTTTCTCCTTTTTTTTCACCCCCAGCTTCATTATTTTGAAGCTTTATTTTCTTCCTGGATCGTTTCTCTATTTTTTGCTAATGGCGAGCCTCCTCTGTCTTTCACAATCATCCTCATCTACATCAATCGATGTAGTAGAGTAATTTTTTTGCCATTAACATACATGTAGAAGTTGAAGGAGTCCCCCTCCCCCTCCTCGTCGGAGCCCTCCGCTGCCAACAGCCAAAAACGGCCGCTGACCGGTGAGGCCCCTACTGCAGGTGGGAAAGGGTTTGGAGGCGCGGAGAGTGCCGGGGCAGCGTCTTGATCACCCACTTCTTCTTCCTCCTCGGCGCCATCCGCGAGCCCAGAGCAGGGAGCCCCATCACCACCTCCCTCGACAGCAGCGCCTGCGGCTGGATCTGGCGGTAGCGGAGGGATCTGAATACCCTCCACTTGTGCCTCTGCTCCTGGATCGGGGATTCTGCCTCGAG
Source organism: Triticum dicoccoides (assembly GCF_002162155.2). Taxonomy (NCBI): domain Eukaryota; kingdom Viridiplantae; phylum Streptophyta; class Magnoliopsida; order Poales; family Poaceae; genus Triticum; species Triticum dicoccoides. The sequence continues at coordinate 631,269,175 of NC_041381.1, forward strand.
CATCGCCCAAAGAAGAACCCCCATTGCCGTCTGCCTGTCGTAATTGGGGAAGCAGCGCAGGGTCTCCTCCTCGTTTAGCCGCTCCTAAACCATATCCGTTGCATCGTTGAGCGCCTTCGCCTTAGGGAACCACCTGTCAATCTCCCTCAACCTCCCCAACATCATCTCGTCGTCCCTGGTGAGAGCCGCCATCTGCTGCTCCTGGGTCGTCATGGAACCCTAGCTCTCGATGCAGCGCCGTGCGAGGGGTCAATGTGAGTGGAAGACGGAAGGGGGAAATGCGAGGGGTCGGAGCAATGCCGAGACTAAAATACTCCCTCCCCTCCCCCCGATCGCCATTACTCTCCTCGAGGCTCGAGACATGACCGGCCCACCCCACCATTGTCGCAACCCGTGCAAGGTGACAAGGGAATTGCACGAACTGGCCTGTGACGAACCCCTCGTCACCGCGCCACCCGCGCGCGTCCACTGTCACCTTGTTGGCATTGATGAGGGTCAGCCGGCTCCCTCGCCGGAGGAGGAATCCCGGCTGGACCCCGAGATCTGGGACGAAATCGCACCGGAGCCCTATCGCGGTCGTGGAATGCATGCCATCCCTTTCTCGGGCGACTGCTTTGGGTCCCGCGGCCACGCACGCCTCTGCTCGGTGGTTTAGGCTAGCGAAATGGCTGAAATGAATCTTGCTGTTCTCTCTTAATCAGTCTGCCTCCTGGAATGTATGAAAGATACCGGGATGGGTGGGTCAGCTGAAACTTGCCGATCTTGCTTATGCCGCCCACACACCTTTCGACCTCTAGAACCAAGACAACCTTTGAATGCATTAATACAGGTCTATCACTTGTTATTCTTATTCCACAACAAGCAACAGTCACATATCACAACAAGCAAGGAACTAATATAACTTGACGATGACCGATGCATGATTGTCTCTCTACTAGGTTAACTAGGTGTCGCAGGGTGTGATGATTCGAGTGGATCGACATCATAGGCGAGGCGAGACAGAGATGTGACGAGGGTGCCGATGGGCGATCTCATGGTCGGCTGTTGGTGGACGCACATGGAAGCAACTGTCAGGGCCTCCTCCAAATCCATGGACGGGTACCAACCCTGCAGCGCCGGGTCTGCCATCCTTCGGAATTGGCTCCTGTCCTTCATTAGTCGCGTGGCCTGATCCAACAGCAAACATGACATCATTCACTCTATAGATTACAAATATGTGAATGGTAATGAACTTACCCATGCGACAAGGTTCTGATCCTCGGCAGTGGGTTGGGCGGGGTCAATGGGCCTCCACCCCGTGATCATCTCCAGCAGCAGTCCGCCGAAGTTGTACACGTTCGACTCCATGGTCACCTTCCCGGTAATGCATGTCTCGGGGGCAATGGTAGTGCTTCCCCAGAAATTAGTACACCAGCCTTTGTTATCCTCTTCAAGCAACCGTCCAAGGTCTGCCAGTCCATGCTGGGACAACTTTGGGTGGTAGCCATCTCCGAGCTACCCATGGATTTACGGTACACCACACCTTTGTGGTGCAGATACTCTAAACCTTTGGCCACACGGGCAGCTATGTTCATCCTTGTGTTCCAGTCCAACGATGCTTTGCCTGCCGGAGACCGAACTGGTGAGGGGAGCACAAGATCGATCCGGTGGTTAATTAACACAAACTCAAGCGACCGAATCATGAGCGAAATTTATAGGGTTTGGCATGACCCGAACACAAATTTATCATGAAGATGGAGGTGATCTTCGAGAGAACCCAATGACATGTGCTCATGAACCAAGATTCTGTATTGGCCGTTCGCGCAGAAGCCAATGATGACGACATTCGGGTGGCGCAACGCTCAGCGTCAGGACATGGGCGAGGAACTCCCTGTTGAGTTGCTCCGATGGTCCACTAGTACGAACGGCATGCTGCAGCTTAATACTCCCTCCGTCCCGTAATTCATGTCGCAGGCGTAGTTCATTATCAATTTTATAAAAAAGCCCTCATAGTTTCAAAACAATCACAAACAAGTCTCTCCACCCCCGTCTTCTTCGTCCGCTGTCGCCCGTGTGTCTCCAGGGGCCGGCGCCGCCAAGCTGCGCGATTTGCCACCCACCAGGAAGTGTTCTGCCTCCGTCGCCACGTACCTTCAATGCCGCCGCCGTCGCCAAGTACTTGCTCTACCACCGCTGCCCGGACCTGCGCCGGCATGATCCCCTCCCGCGGCCAAAGATGACACGGGAGGGGCGGGGTGGGGCTGCAGCGGGAAGAGAGTGAGGACTCCGGATAGTGGTCTACAAAAAATCGAACCTTCACGGCCGGCAAGCAGAGGGGAATGAGGCGGCGGGCGGAAAGGATGGGAACCACCGCGTGGGGCGGCGGGGGTGGGAGGAGAGCAGCGTAAGGCGGCGGGAGGGGGAGCAAGGTGGCGGGGGTGAGGGCAAGGGAGGCGCGACCAAATCGGCCGACGTCAAAGAAGAGTGAGGAAGGAGATAGAGGACCGCCGGTTTGGTCAGGAAAACGTCGAGGGCTAAATTGCAAAAACACCGCCGCGACATGAATTACCGGATGGAGGGAGTACTAACGATCTACAAACGAATACGTATGATGATCCACTCTCATCGATCATGACATGCCGGTACATATGGAACTGAGTAAAGAAAGGATTAGTGTGCCACCCAAGACTGTCACCACCTGGTTGTTGCTCTTGAGGTAGGCTTTGTAGAGATTCGCCTCCTGACCAACGATGCATGAGTCGTCTTTGAAGTTCCTGGTCGCCCCCGCGAGCTCGTCGAAGGCGAAGGTTCATGCCGCAACGGCTCGGCATGGTTCGGCCCGAGGAGGCGGTGGGAGACCCAGGCAGAGGAAGCAACTGGCTCGGCTGAAACCACCCATTATTCAGCCCTTCGCCGGAGGCAAGGATGGTACCGGCCGCACGCTTGTCGACTTCTGCTTGTACTGAGGAGTTTGAAGCATGGGAGTGCCTCTCTCTCAGCTGACACACCGTGCACACCGGATGCATTACTGGTTGGTTGCGGCCTTAAGAGCATCTCCAAGATGCCAGGCAACAGCGGAATCATCATGGTCCCCTGTGAAGAGAGAGATGCGGTGTGCTCCCTCGAGCGTGCCTTCCAAGCTGCAGCAACCGAGGACCCGAACAGCAAGGGCGAGAACCCTCCTGAGGCCATCCCCAAGAAGAAGAAGCAACTGCTCCACACAAGACCTCAGGAGGTTGGCATCCCGGATGGTGTCGCGTCAGGATCAGTGCCCGTGCCTAGGACGCCTTCTTCCATTGCATAGGAAGGCGCGCCTGGCACCCTCCTCGGGCAGGGCTCAGGGGCTCTCTTCTGGAGGGCCTCAAACCTCGCCAACATCACGAGGGAGGCGCTCAGGCACCACTTGGAGGAGTGCTTCACGGCACGTTTCCCTCAGGAAGGCATGGGACAGGGAAAGCCCAACATTCAGGAGTTCATCACCAAGACCACCCAGGAGCTTCAGGAAGCGAGGCCCATGCGCGACTACCGTAGCTTGCCTAGTGTGGACCCCCATCCAGGCAAGGATGGTGGGCTGCACGTCTGCACTGATGTCCCAGGGCTCAACCGAGCCACATCTCAGGAGCACTTCTGGCCTTCGCGCATGGGACGCTGCGAGGGTCTGCCGCACAGTTACGTTTGCATGCCTTTCGGCATGCCGAACGCGGCTGCCACCTACCATCATCACCTGCAGAGCATTCTGGTGGCTCAGGGGGCCATGCATCACGCGGTCCTAGTGGAGATGGAGACGGTCCTCAAGGAACCACCTGGACCCCCAGAGCCTCCCGAGGCTCGGGGCCCTGGTGGCTCGTGAAGGTCGGCCCCTTCACCGCGCGTCTTCAGCCGCTCCAACCCCCCCTTCTACAACGGAACCAGGTGACATCTTCCAAGTTCGTTTCAGCTGGGAGCGCCCTCATGCTGCATCATTCCCAAGCCGCATGGGTCCATCCCTGCGGCATGTATCTTTTTCTTATGCCTTTAACTTACATTGCTGGGGGCGCCCCTCGGGCTACATCATCCCCAAGCTGCTTGGGTCCGACCCAATGGCATGTATCCATCCTACATTTACCTAAGCTGATTTGCCTTTCATGCCTAACCTGCCTATGATTATCACCTGCTCGATGGCCACCTACCATGAGAGCCGCTCGCGCTGGCACGATGCTTGCACACGGGTCCGTCCCTACAACGCCGACAAATCTGAGTGGTCGAGCTCTGGCCCGCGGCAGCCCCGCGCGCGTCACCTCACCAGGCCCTCAGTCCCCTCACCTCTCTCTCGGAGCACCCTATGGCCGGCCGGCAATCATAATGGCAACCCATGCTTTTCTCGTGCTAGTTTACAGGAACCTCCTGAGGATTTTAGCGGGCGGCACCGCGAGCTCCCTCTCTTTTCCATGTGATCCACTTGCGCATTAAAAGGGGGGCTCCTCAACATCGCGACTCAGGACCTCTTACTGGCTCTCCAGCCCTCACCCCCTGGCCTTGACCACGGCATCACGACCTGGCATACTAGCGGCGGCTGAGCTCGCTTGAGGGCCGGGACCTGAGGACGTAAAGCACGAAGGAGAGTGTGGGGAAGAAAGGGGAAGCTTGCACGGGCCTGACCTAGCTGCACCACAGCTGCCGACACACAAGTCTGGCGCAACGCAAGGGAACGACTCCAGATTGCCGAGATAAGTTTCACGCCTGGAACAGCTAATCGTTACAGCGCAGAATCTCTCACTTGAGGCGGCCCTGTGGCGGCAACATTGCCTTCCTTTCTCACCTCTCGGCGGCTGCTTGCGTGCTAAAGGGGACCTCCTGAGCATTGCACCTCAGGGGCTCTTACTGGACCTCGGGCCGCTCACCTCCTGGCCTTGACCACGGCATCGCGACCTGGCATACCAGAGATGGCTACAGCCTGCCTGGGGACCGGGACCTGTCAACGTAGAGCGCCAAGTCGTCACGAGTTTAGAAAGGGGGAACCAAGCCGGGACATGACAAGCACTCGCACGATTTCATAATGAGGATAACATCAACAGAAGACATCGCAGACCCTTTACATGCCCCCATGGGGTGTTTTCTCGATTCCACGCAGGGAACAAAAGATGAGAACTCTGAGGAGCCCTAACTACACGCGCCTCCATGGCCGACTCCATCGTCAACAGTGGGCCACGGGAGACCAGTGCCGACCCCATCCAGATCAGCGGCGGCGACGTCTCGATGTTGCCGCCTTGCGTTGGGCCCGGCGAGAGCTCGGGGGTGCGTAGCTGTCGTCGCTCGTCTCCGGAGTCTCGAAGAGTTCAGGAGAGTCGCTGGACTCCCCAGCGTCGTTGCTGCCGCTGGAGGAGCCATTAGGGGAGCGGACGACATGCCCAACCCTTGCCGCGTCGATCTCCCGACTACCCCCTCCGGGGCAACACTCTAGGCGGCGGCCTTTTGCGTCGAAAACCTTGAAGAACAACACGGAGGCGCCATTGTACTCAAAATGGATCACGAGGGCACCCCCCGTTCGGCAGACCCGGGCGACTTCGCCCCAGCCTCGGGTCATGAAGATCTTGCCCGAGGAAACGACTTCAACTTCCGCTTCGGTCGCCGGGGCGCTACAGTCGGCGTGCTGCACCCAAAGCTCGAGAGGCCCCCTCGGCGGCATCTCGATGGAGAAGAACAAAGGAAGGCAGATCCAGGTGCTTGGCGGCATCGCCGCATGCAGCACGAGCTCGTGAGAGGAGTCCGCGGCGTGGACTCCAGGGGCGACAGCACGCGCCACCACAGCATGCCGACCTCGGTTGCGGTACGGGCGGCGTCGCTCGCCGCCCCTTTCTTTGGAGCCCCCAACTGGGGCGCATTGGAGTAGAGGGTACCCAGCAGGTGGCCGCTCTCACCAAGGCCTCGTCATCTCCAGCCTCACTACCTCGCCGCGGTGGCGGTGGACCGGCCTCTTCTTCGGCAGGAGTGGATTGAGTCCGTCCCGGGGAGCCTTCCCCTTCTCTGCGGCCGAGAATCTATGGATCGGCGCCATCGATGCCAAGACTGGAGGTGGAGCAGGGAAGAAGAAGCAAGCAGGGCAGGAAGAGATGGGCTACGGAGGCTCTCGCCCCTCCTCATTTATAGCCCAAGGGAGGCCAAACGTCGACCTCCACGATCGGAGGTAATGATAACCCTTTTTGCATGCAGTAGGGACTCATCAAGTGGGGTAGTTGTCGAGGCAGCATGGGAAAGCGGAGACGCCCACGTCCAATTAGTTGCCACGTGTCGACCAAGGCCGCAGGCTGTTGGGGCCCGTGGCGCTCCGCACTTGCCCTCTGGCTTTGCTGCTAAGCCAAGTCCAAGTGCTCCTTGGGCCCGGGGGCTACTGTCGACGTTCTGGGAATGGGGGTCCCCAGACTTGCCTGCATGCGGCCCATGGCGTGGCTCCACTAGTGGCCCAGCGCGGCCCATCTTCATCAACCAACGCTCAAGACCCTCGCGAGGGGCCAAGCCTCGCAGGGCGGACGACACAAGGCCTCCTCAGGAGCGGCCTCAACAGACAGGCTCGCGAGGGGGCGGGGAGATCAAGGCCAAGGGGTACCTCGCGAGGTTCCCGTGACGCAAGCCATGACGACCAAGGCCAGGCGGGCGCTGATGTCTACTACACAACCTTCTTCTTGTAGACGTTGTTGGGCCTGCAAGTGCACAGGTTTGTAGGACAGTAGCAAATTTCCCTCAAGTGGATGACCTAAGGTTTATCAATCCATAGGAGGCGTAGGATGAAGATGGTCTCTCTCAAACAACCCTGCAACCAAATAGCATAGAGTCTCTTGTGTCCCCAACACACCCAATACAATAATAAATTGTATAGGTGCACTAGTTCGGCGAAGAGATGGTGATACAAGTGCAATATGGATAGTAGATAAAGGTATTTGTAATCTGAAATTATAAAAACAGCAAGGTAACAAGTGGTAAAAGTGAGCGTAAACGGTATTGCAATGATAGGAAACAAGGCCTAGGGTTCATACTTTCACTAGCGCAAGTTCTCTCAACAATAATAACATAGATAGATCATATAACAATCCCTCAACATGCAACAAAGAGTCACTCCAAATCCACTAATAGCAGAGAACAAACGTAGAGATAATGGTAGGGTACGAAACCACCTCAAAGTTATTCTTTCGGATCGATCTATTAAAGAGTTCGTACTAGAATAACACCTTAAGACACAAATCAACTAAAACCCTAATGTAGCCTAGATACTCCATTGTCACCTCAAGTATCCGTGGGCATGATTATATGATATGCATCACACAATCTCAGATCCATCCAACCAACACAAAGTACTTCAAAGAGTGCCCCAAAGTTTCTACCGGAGAGTCAAGAAAACGTGTGCCAACCCCTATGCATAGGTTCATGGGCGGAACCCGCAAGTTGGTCACCAAAACATACATCAAGTGGCACGTGAAATCCCATTGTCACCACAGATAAACACGGCAAGACTGAAAGCACAAGTGCTCCCTAGGTGGTTTTGGTAATTAATGTCAACATATCTCTTGTTGGACTAACACTTTTATCTAGTATGTTTCAGATAAGTTCAACAATGGAGTGGCATGGACTAAAAGATGTGGTAATTCCTTCAAGATGCTAAGGACAAAGGATTGGCTCAAGCTTCAAGCTCAAGACTCTTCATTTTATATTTTAGTGATCCAAGATCACATTGACTCTATAGGAAAAGCCAATACTATCAAGAAGGGATGAGGTGTTGCTTAATGAGTTTCTTGCTCCACAATGCTTAGTGATATGCTCCAAAACCCTCAACTACTTTCCCACTTCCACACATATGTACTAAACCTAAAGTCAAACTCGGCCACACCGATTCTTTCTATCCGGCGCCACCGAGTTCAGATGACATAGCCACTGCCACAAACCCTAGGCAAATCGGTCTCACCGATAGGGATCTCGGTCTCACCGAGATGAGATTGTAATCTCTCTGTGTATGTCCATTACCAAAATCGGTCTCACCGAGTTTGAGCAATCGGTACTACCGAGATTACAATGCAAACTCTCTGGTTAACTTATTACCAAAATCGGTCCCATCGAGTTTGTGTAATCGGTCTCATCGAGTTGCCTGACCAACTCTCTGGTTAGCTTATTACCAAAATCGGTCTCACCGAGTTTGTGTAATCGGTCTCACCGAGATTACATTATGCCCTAACCCTAACCATATCGGTCCCACCGAGTTGCAATTTAGTCCCACCGAAAATCCTAACGGTTACTAGATTTGCTGAATCGGTCCGACCGAGTTTATCAATTCGGTCCCACCGAGTTTGGCAAGTTGTGTGTAACGGTTAGATTTTGTGTGGAGGCTATATATACCCCTCCACCTCCTCTTCATTCGTGGATAGAGCCATCAGAAAGAACCTACACTTCCAGCATCCTATTTCTGAGAGAGAACTACCTACTCATGTGTTGAGGCCAAGATATTCCATTCCTACCATATGAATCTTGATCTCTAGCCTTCCCCAAGTTGCTTTCCACTGAAATCTTCTTTCCACCAGATCCAAATCCTATGAGAGAGAGTTGAGTGTTGGGGAGACTATCATTTGAAACACAAGAGCAAGGAGTTCATTATCAACGCACCATTTGTTACTTCTTGGAGAGTGGTGTCTCCTAGATTGACTAGGTGTCACTTGGGAGCCTCCGACAAGATTGTGGAGTTGAACCAAGGAGTTTGTAAGGGCAACGAGATCTCCTACTTCGTGAAGATCTACCGCTAGTGAGGCAAGTCCTTCATGGGCGACGGCCATGGTGGGATAGACAAGGTTGCTTCTTCGTGGACCCTTCGTGGGTGGAGCCCTCCGTGGACTCGCGCAACCATTACCCTTCGTGGGTTGAAGTCTCCATCAACATGGATGTATGATAGCACCACCTATCAGAACCACGACAAAAACATCCGTGTCTCCAATTGCGTTTGAATCCTCCAAAACCCTTCCCTTTACATTCTTGCAAGTTGCATGCTTTACTTTCCGCTGCTCATATACTCTTTGCATGCTTGCTTGTTATGTATTGTGATTGTTAAACCTGTGCCTAAACTCCACTTAAACTTAAAGAAGTTAAAAGCTGCAACTTTGGTACTTAGTGTCTAATAACCCCCCCTCTAGACACCTCTTCTCAAGGTCCTACGAGTGGTATCAGAGCATTGGTCTCCATTGCCTTGGTTTAATCACCATTGGAGGAAGATGGATGAGTCTATTTTGGGGAGTCTTAGACATAGAGTGCCTATTCTTGATGGAGAGTATTTTCATGAGTGGAAAAATGAGATGCTTGTAATTTTCAATCAATATCATTTGAACAAGTACATTGCTAGCCCTTGTGCACCTCATGTTGATCGTATGCATCCTATCCTTGATGAAGCAATTGACATGATTAGGAATCTTAGAACTGTTAATCTTATCACTAGAGGCTTGCCCAGAAATTTGATTAGAAACTTGCCTACTCTTGAGTGTGCCTACACTATATGGAAATTTCTTGAGGAACGCTTTCCAAATTATTCCTTGAAAAATCTAGATGAAATTCTCCATAAGTCTATTGCCTTGAGTAAGATGAATACTAGTGATCCTATGTTTGGTGATCGTCTATTTGAACTTACAAATCTTATGCGTGCCAAAGGAGATGTTGGAATTATTGGTGATATTATTTCCGAAGCTATAAGAATTCATAAGCAAGATCATTGTCAAGCTCACTCTAACGAATTACCCTCTCTAGGACTTGATCTACCACATGACGATGTTGAACATGGATACTATGATGAGGATGATGATAGTGACTTCGATCTTGATGATGCAATGAGACACTTTGGTCTTATGGCAAATCTTCAGGGATATATGTCAGGAGGAAAGGAATGGGTTCTTGATAGTGGATGTACCAATCACATGACCGGAGATAAAGACATGTTTCGTGAGCTTGCTGAAAATGATAGTCCTCGAAAGTATGTCACTTTCGGTGAAAACTCAAAGGGTAAGGTGGTTGGCCTCAGTAAGGTGGCCATATCACATGATAGCTCCATTCAGAATGTTATGCTCGTTGAATCTCTTGGCTACAACTTACTTTTAGTATCTAGACTTGCTGATTTCAGTTTCAATGTCCTATTTATTGAAGTAGATTGCCAAGTGTTTCGTTGAGACAATCATAAAATGGTCTTTACCGGTATACGTAGAGGTGATCTGTACATTGTTGATTTCACTAAAAAGGCTCAACCTGAAACTTGCTTCATTGCTAAATCCTCAAAAGGTTGGTTATGGCATAGACGACTAGGTCACGTTGGCATGAGAAACCTTGACAAGCTTATTAAAGGGAATCATATCCTTGGTGTTAACGATGTCATATTTGATAAGGATAGACTTTGTAGTGCTTGTCAAGCAGGTAAACAGGTTGGAGGAAGGCATCCCGTGAAGAACATCATGAACACAAGGAGGCCACTTGAGCTACTTCACATGGATCTTTTTGGTCCCAACTCTTACAAGAGTCTCGGTGGAAATTCTTTTGGTCTAGTTATAGTTGATGATTTTTCAAGATTTACGTGGGTGTTCTTTCTCGATGATAAATCGCAGGTCCAAAAGATCTTCAAAAACTTCGCTAGGAAGGCCCAAAATCAATTTGAAGTGAAGATCAAGAAGGTTCGCAGCGACAACGGAACGGAGTTCAAGAACGCAAATGTGGACACCTTTCTTGACGAAGAAGGGATTTCACACGAGTTCTCGGCTACGTACACACCTCAACAAAATGGAGTTGTTGAGAGGAAGAACCGTACGCTCATCGAAATGGCGAGAATGATGCTTGATGAGTACAAGACACCGAAGCACTTTTGGGCAGAAGCGATTGAGACAGCTTGTCATGCAACAAATCGCTTGTATCTTCACAAGCTACTCGGCAAGACGGCATACGAGCTCCTCACTGGTAACAAACCCCAAGTTGGATACTTTCGAGTATTCGGCTCAAAGTGCTACATTCTTGATAAGCATCGTCGTTCTAAAGTTGCTCCTAAGTCTCATGAAGGTTTCCTACTAGGTTATGGCTCAAACTCTCACACTTACCGTGTCTACAACAATTTCACCCGAAAGGTTGAAGAGACGGTAGATGTGAAGTTTGATGAATCTAACGGCTCGCAAGTAGAGTAATTGCCAATTGATGTAGGAGACAAATATCCTTCGGAAGCAACCCAAGACTTGTCTATTGGCAAGGTCCGTCCAACGGAGGTGAAGGAGAGTACCTCGTCCGTCCAAGTGGAAGCTTCTACCTCACGACAAGGCGAACCAAGAGTTGATACGGAAGCATCCACAAGTGGGACACACCAAGATGAAGAAAACTAGGAAGTGCATCAAGATGAACGTCAACAACCTCCTTCTCCACCACGACAAGAGAACGACAACGCCAACAATGAAGAAGGCCAAGAAGAAGAACAAGATGAAGAAGAAGTTCAACCAAGAACCAAGCAAAAGCGTTCACGAGTTCGAGCAAGAATTGCTAAAGATCATCCCGTCGAGCAAATCTACAATGATATTCAAACCGGGAGAATCACTCGCTCTAAAACTCGTTTAGCTAACTTTTGTGAAAACTATTATTTCATCTCTAGCATTGAACCTATGAAGGTCGAAGAAGCATTGGAAGATCCGAATTGGATAAATGCTATGCATGAAGAGCTACACAACTTTGAGAGAAACCAAGTTTGGACATTGGTTGAGAAGCCCGACAACAACCACAACATCATCAGTACCAAATGGGTGTTTCGCAACAAGCAAGATGAAGATGGAAAAGTAGTTCGCAACAAAGCACGTCTCGTCGCCCAAGGCTACACACAAGTTGAAGGTATGGACTATGGTGAGACTTACGCTCCTGTTGCTAGACTTGAATCCATTCGCATCTTACTTGCCTATGCTAATCACCATGATATCACCTTATACCAAATGGACATTAAAATTGCCTTTTTAAATGGTGAAATATAGGAGGAAGTTTATGTTAAACAACCTCCCGGCTTTGTTAATCCTAAGAAACCCAATCATGTTTACAAACTTCACAAAGCCCTTTATGGTCTTAAACAAGCTCCTAGAGCGTGGTATAAATGCTTGACCAAGTTCCTTATTGAAAAAGGCTTTGAAATTGGGAAAATTGATTCCACACTTTTTACTAAAAGGGTTAATGGAGAATTATTTGTATGCCAAATTTATGTTGATGATATCATATTTGGATCAACTAACCCTCATTTTAGTGAAAAGTTTGGGAAGCTAATGTCAGAGAAGTTTGAGATGTCTATGATGAGTGAACTCAAATTCTTTCTTGGTTTGCAAATCAAGCAAACTAAGGAAGGTACCTTTGTCTCTCAAATGAAGTACACGAAGGACCTATTCAAGAATTTCAATATGCAAGAATGCAAAGGTATGACTACACCCATACCTACTAGTGGACATCTTGACTTGACCAAAGATGGTGAACCCGTTGATCAAAAGGTTTATCGCTCTATGATTGGTTCATTGTTATATCTATGTGCTTCACGTCCCGATATCATGCTAAGTGTGTGCATGTGTGCACGATATCAAGCTGCTCCTAAAGAATGTCATCTTAAGGCCGTGAAAAGGATAGTGAGATACTTAATCCATACACCAAATTTTGGCATTTGGTATCCTAAGAGGGCCTCTTTCGATCTTGTTGGCTACTCCGACTCGGACTATGCCGGTGACAAGGTTGATAGAAAGTCCACTTCAGGTACTTGTCAATTTCTTGGTAGATCTCGTGTGTCTTGGTCCTCCAAGAAACAAAACTCGGTATCCTTATCCACCGCCGAAGCGGAATACATTGCCGCTGGTTCATGTTGTGCTTAATTACTTTGGATGACCCAAACTCTTAAAGATTATGGGATATATGTGAAACATGTTCCATTGCTTTGTGACAATGAAAGTTCTATCAAAATTGGTCACAATCCCATACAACATTCTCGAACTAAGCATATTGAAGTTCGTCATCATTTCATTCGAGATCATGTTGCTAAGGGTGACATTAATCTTAAGCATGTTCGCACCGAAAAGCAATTAGCGGATATATTCACTAAACCTCTTGATGAGAAAGTTTTTTGCAGGTTGAGAGGAGAATTGAACATCATAGATGCTTCAAACTTGGAGTAGAAACTCCATTGGATACATGCTAGACATGAGCTTATGACTAATCCTTGATTTTTTCTCTTATGATGAAAATCTTATGTCTTGGATATATTTGCATCTTGCATGTTATATGACCCATGTAGGTACTTGATTGGATCAAATTCCATGAGATTGTAATCTACTCACATCTTGAGCAATCTCTACATCACCAAGTCTCTACACTATGGTGGTTGAAGACAAGGAAGCACGGAACCATTCAAACATATCCTTTGACAATTTCTATGTTGAGCTTCATGATTGTCATTTTTGGATACACAAGTGCTCTTCCTTGCAAGAACTAACCCATGTAGGTAGATGGACTCAAATTCCAAGTGGTGCTCCCAACTCTTGATGAGCTACATCAACCTTTGAGCAACCCACACAAGTTCAACTACATGTTCAACACCACCAACCAAGGTATGTTATTCCATCTTAGAGGAGCTTTACTCCAAGTCATGAGCTAAAGCAACTCGACAAGATGTGAATACATTAAGATGTGAATACATCAAGATGCTTAAACGAAAAATGGCAACCCCATTTTGAGCTTAAACGATGAGTATGACCTATGATCAAGTGATCTCACTTGACTCCTAAGTCAATATACTCTAACATAGGTGACTTTGTCGCCGACCATCTCTAGATGAAGTTCTCTTGTGTTCTTTTCTGTGTTTTTGCATTTGTCTCATGCATATTCGTTTCCCCTTTCAAAAAAAACTTCATCTAGATTTCTTTCTGTTTGCTCTGCATTTTCTGCATCCAATTCATTGCATATCATTCAGTAAATTCCTTGCAAATCTTTGTGAGATCCTACTAGTCTAGTGAGGTGAGGTGACAAGTGTTTTCTCTGTGATGAACTCGGTTTCACCGCCTAATCCTTTTGGTGCAACCGAAGCATACCACTCGGTGCCACCGATTTCACAACAGGAAAAACAGTTTGCCACTTATTCTGTGTTTCTTCTGATCCAGCTCCACTCAATGAATCTTGTCCTCTACAAGCATCACATTTATATAAATGCTTTGTGCTGTGACTCAAGGATCAAACCCTTCTTGGAAATTTATGTCAAAGGGGGAGAGAGAGATCACATCAAAGCTTATCACTTAGAGAGATCACATCAGAGAGGGATAGTATCACCTCCTCATGGGGAGAAAGAGATCTCCAGGGGGAGAGAATACTCAAGTAGAAAGTATTTCTCAAGGATCCTAGATGCTTGGTGTTCAAGAGGAGAGATGCCACATGTCTTCTTGAGGGGAAAGACATGTTCATATGTGCTTATTTGCATTAGTTTGCATTAGCTCTGTTCATTTATATCTTTCAGCTCTGATTTTCTGTTCCCTATCTTCTCCCAGTATCCCATGCTAGATTCAGGGGGAGCAAGACATCTAAGGGAAAGAAATCATTTAAATTCATTGCATATCTTTACTCTTGGGGACATGTCTAATCCAATGTGGTACTTAGTACTCACTCTTTACATGTCATCCCAGTCTTGGTATTCTTGTGGTTTATTCTGTTCGCTCTGGCTAGTAGATGTACCTGTGTTATCTAACCTTGTTTATGCAGGTTCATTCCATCCTAAGCCAACTCAAGACTACAAGGTAAGTATACGCATCACAATCATGTGTATGAGGGATTCTTGCTGATGTACATACTTTTTGCAAGAAGGACTCATGGGCATGAAGGTATTTCCTTTAATATTCTTTGCTCTGATGCATATGGCCAAGATACATGTAACACATTGCCTACTCTATCATGGTTATGCTCTCACATGCTTCTATATTCCATATTCACATGATTGCATACATGTAGGGGGAGGCTATGCTTGTTACATGTCTTTACAAAGCTTTACTTGCTATTCTTTATATCTTTATCTAAAGCTTTGATGTATGTTGTCATCATTTACCAAAAAGGGGGAGATTGAAAGCACAAGTGCTCCCTAGGTGGTTTTGGTAATTAATGTCAACATATCTCTTGTTGGACTAACACTTTTATCTAGTATGTTTCAGATAAGTTCAACAATGGAGTGGCATGGACTAAAAGATGTGGGAATTCCTTCAAGATGCTAAGGACAAAGGATTGGCTCAAGATTCAAGCTCAAGACTCTTCATTTTATATTTTAGTGATCCAAGATCACATTGAGTCTATAGGAAAATCCAATACTATCAAGAAGGGATGATGTGTTGCTTAATGAGTTTCTTGCTCCACAGTGCTTAGTGATATGCTCCAAAACCCTCAACTACTTTCCCACTTCCACACATATGTCCTAAACCTAAAGTCAAACTCGGCCACACCGATTCTTTCTATCCGGCGCCACCGAGTTCAGATGACATAGCCACTGCCACAAACCCTAGGCAAATCGGTCTCACCGATAGGGATCTCGGTCTCACCGAGATGGAATTGTAATCTCTCTGTGTATGTCCATTACCAAAATCGGTCTCACCGAGTTTGAGCAATCGGTACTACCGAGATTACAATGCAAACTCTCTAGTTAACTTATTACCAAAATTGGTCCGACCGAGTTTGTGTAATCGGTCTCACCGAGTTTGCCTGACCAACTCTCTGGTTAGCTTATTACCAAAATCGGTCTCACCGAGTTTGTGTAATCAGTCTCACCGAGATTACGTTATGCCCTAACCCTAACCATATCGGTCCCACCGAGTTGTAATTTAGTCCCACCGAAAATCCTAACGGTCACTAGATTTGCTGAATCGGTCCGACTGAGTTTATCAATTCGGTCCCACTGAGTTTGGCAAGTTGTGTGTAACGGTTAGATTTTGTGTGGAGGCTATATATACCCCTCCACCTCCTCTTCATTCATGGAGAGAGCCATCAGAAAGAACCTACACTTCCAGCATCCTATTTCTGAGAGAGAACTACCTACTCATGTGTTGAGGCCAAGATATTCCATTCCTACCATATGAATCTTGATCTCTAGCCTTCCCCAAGTTGCTTTCCACTCAAATCTTCTTTCCACCAGATCCAAATCCTATGAGAGAGAGTTGAGTGTTGGGGAGACTATCATTTGAAACACAAGAGCAAGGAGTTCATTATCAACGCACCATTTGTTACTTCTTGGAGAGTGGTGTCTCCTAGATTGGCTAGGTGTCACTTGGGAGCCTCCGACAAGATTGTGGAGTTGAACCAAGGAGTTTGTAAGGGCAAGAAGATCGCCTACTTCGTGAAGATCTACCGCTAGTGAGGCAAGTCCTTCATGGGCGACGGCCATGGTGGGATAGACAAGGTTGCTTCTTCGTGGACCCTTCATGGGTGGAGCCCTCCATGGACTCGCGCAACCGTTACCCTTCGTGGGTTGAAGTCTCCATCAACGTGGATGTACGATAGCACCACCTATCAGAACCACGACAAAAACATCCGTGTCTCCAATTGCGTTTGAATCCTCCAAAACCCTTCCCTTTACATTCTTGCAAGTTGCGTGCTTTACTTTCCGCTGCTCATATACTCTTTGCATGCTTGCTTGTTATGTATTGTGAATGTTAAACTTGTGCGTAAACTCCACTTAAACTTAAAGAAGTAAACTGCAACTTTGGTACTTAGTGTCTAATCACCCTCCCTCTAGACACCTCTTCTCAAGGTCCTACAAAGACATACATCAAGTGTTCTCATTATAAAGACTCAGTCTGATAAGATAACTTCAAGAGGGAAACTCAATTCATCACAAGAGAGTAGATGGGGAGAAACATCATAAGATCCAACTATAATAGCAAAGCTCGCGATACATCAAGATCGTGTGAAGTCGAGAACACAAGAGAGAGAGAGAGAGATCAAACACATAGCTACTGGTACATACCCTCAACCCCGAGGGTGAACTACTCCCTCCTCATCATGGAGAGCGCTGGGATGATGAAGATGGCCACCGGTGATGGGACCCCCCTCCGGCAGGGTGCCGGAACAGGCTCCCGAGAGGTTTTTGGTGGCTACAGAGGCTTGCGGCGGTGGAACTGCCAATCTATCTTGATTTTTGATGTTTTTAGGGTACATAGGTATATATAGGCGAAAGAAGTCGGTCGGGGGGTGCTCGAGGGGTCCACGAGACAGGGGGCCGCGCCCTGTAGGGGGGGCGCGCCCCCTATCTCCTGGGCTCCTCGAGGGTCTTCTGACTTGATCTCCAAGCCTCCAGGATGATATTCTTCCAAAAAATCACGATGCTGAAAGTTTCATTCCGTTTGGTCTCCGTTTGATATTCCTTTTCTTTGAAATACTGAAACAGGCAATAAAACAACAATATGGGTTGGGCCTCCGATTAATAGGTTAGTCCCAAAAGTAATATAAAAGTGTATAATAAAGCCCATAATCATTCAAAACAAGTAATATAATAGCATGGAACAATCAAAAATTATAGATACGTTGGAGGCGTATCAAGCATCCCCAAGCTTAATTCCTGCTCGTCCTCGAGTAGGTAAATGATCAAAACAGAATTTTTTGATGTGGAATGCTACCTAGCATGATTCTCAAAGTAATTTCTCTTTATTGTGGCATGAATGTTCAGATCCAAATGATTCAAATAAAAGTTCATATTGATAAAAGAAATAGTAACACTTCAAGCATACTAATCAAAGCAATCATGTCTTCTCAAAATAACATGGCAAAAGAAAGTTCATCCCTACAAATTCATATAGTTAGGCTATGCTTCATTTTCGTCACACAAAGATGTTCCCAACTTCTATACCCCCGATGACAAGCCAAGCAATTGTTTCGTACTCAAATAATCTCAAACTTTTTCAGCCTTCACGCAATACATGAGCGTGAGCCATGGATATAGCACTATGGGTGGAATAGAATAATGATTGGGGATTGTGTGGAGAAGCCAAAAAAGGAGAAAGTCTCACATTGACGAGGATAATCAACAGGCTATGGAGATGCCCATCAGTTGATGTCAACATGAGGAGTAGGGATTGCCATGCAACGGATGCACTAGAGCTACAAATGAATGCTCAACAAAAGAAAACTAGTGAGTGTGCATCCAACTTGCTTGCTCACGAAGACCTAGGGTATTTGAGGAAGCCCATCGTAGGAATATACAAGCCAAGTTCTATAATGAAAAATTCCCACTAGTATATGAAAGTGACAACATATGAGACTCACTATATGAAAAACATGGTGCTACTTTGAAGCACAAGTGTGGAAAAAGAGATAGTAGCATTGCCCTTTTTATATATTTTCCTTTTTTTCTTTTTTTCTTTTTTTTCTTTGGGCCTTTTTTTTTCTTTTGGCCTTTCTTTTTTTGGGCAATGCTCTAATAATGATGATCATCACACTTTTATTGGTTACAACATATGAACTACAACTCGAAACTAGAACAAGGTATGACTCTATATGAATGCCTCCGGCGGTGTACCGGGATGGTGCAACAAATCAAGAGTGACATGTATGAAATTATGCATGGTAGCTTTGCCACAAATACGATGTCAACTACATGATCATGCAATGGCAATATGACAAAAGTAAAGTATGTCATGATGATGATGAACGGAACGGTGGAAAGTTGCATGGCAATATATCTCGGAATGGCTATGGAAATGCCATAATAGGTAGGTATGGTGGCTGTTTTGAGGAAGATATAAGGAGGTTTATGTGTGATAGAGCGTATCATATCACGGGGTTTGGATGCACCGGCGAAGTTTGCACCAACTCTCAAGGTGAGAAAGGGCAATGCACGGTACCGAAGAGGCTAGCAATGGTGGAAAGGTAAAAGTGCGTATAATCCATGGACTCAACATTAGTCAAAAGAACTCATATAATTATTGCAAAAATTTAGAAGTCATCAAAAATCAAGCACTACGCGCATGCTCCTAGGGGGATAGATTGGTAGGAAAAGACCATCGCTCGTCCCCGACCGCCACTCATAAGGATGCACAAGCCAGGTACACTTCATGTTTCAAATTTGTTACACAACTTTAACCATACGTGCATGCTACGGGACTTGCTAACTTCAACACAAGCATTCTTTAAATTCATAATCACCCAACTAGCATGACTTTAATATCACTACCTCCATATCTCAAAACAATTATCAAGTATCAAATTGATCATAGCATCCAATTCACCTCCTATGGTAGTTTTCATTCAAATTACCATGCTGTTTAAGACTCTCAAAATAATATAAGTGAAGCATGAGAGTTCATTAATTTCTAGAAAATAAAACCACCGCCTTGCTCTATAAATGATGTACTAAAGAAAAAGACAAACTACTCTGAAAGATATAAGTAAAGATCAATGAGTAGCTAAATATTTATGTAACTATGCGAAGACTCTCTCTCATTAAAGAATTCAGATCTTGGTATCTTATTCAAACAGCAAGCAAAGCAAAATAAAATTACATTTCAAGGATAGCACAACTCATGTGAAGAAGCAAAAACTTAGGCTCAACCGATACTAACCGATAGTTGTTGAAGAAGAAAGGTGGGATGCCTACCGGGGCATCCCCAAGCTTAGATGCTTGAGACTTCTTGAAATATTATCTTGGGGTGCCTTGGTCATCCCCAAGCTTGAACTTTTGTGTCTCCTTAATTCCTTTCATATCATGGTTTCTCTTTTTATCAAAAGCTTTATTCACAACAAACTCAACAAGAACTCGTGAGATAGGTTAGTATAAACCAATGCAAAACCTTATCATTTTCTACTATAAAAAATCACTAAAATTATTATTCAACATTGCATAATAAATGCCTCTGCATATTTAACACTTCTATCCTCAAATAGAATCATTAAACAAGCAAACATACGCAAACAATGCAAACATAACAGCAATCTGCCAAAACAGTACAGTCTGTAAAGAAAGCAAGATTCATCAAACTTCCCTAACTCCAAAAATTATGAAATAAAATTCCCACTGTAATAAATTTATCAGAGCTCACTATGCAAAAATATTCAACATTATAACGTTCTCTGACTTTTCTAGGGAATTTTTGCAACAGCGGTAAACTTTCTGTTTTCAAACAGCAACATGTATACTAGCAAAATAAGCATGGTAAAGTCTATTCTTGACATTTTTATTGAAACTAAAGACGCAAAACATTATTCTAACTAACAACAAGCTAATACTAACAAAAGAAAATGACGCTCCAAGCAAAACACATATCATGTGGTGAATAAAAATATAGCTCCAACTAAAGTTACCGATGAACGAAGACGAAAGAGGGGATGCCTTACCGGGGCATCCCCAAGCTTAGGCTTTTGGCTATTCTTGAATATCTTGGGGTGCTTTGGGCATCCCCAAGCTTAGGATCTTTCCACTCCTTATTCCATAGTCCATCGAATCCTTACCCAAAACTTGAAAACTCCACAACACAAAACTCAACAGAAAACTCGTAAGCTCCGTTAGTATAAGAAAATAAAACCACCACTTAGGTACTGTAATGAATTCATTCTAAATTCATATTTGTGTAATATCTACTGTACTTCAACTTATCTATGGTTCATACCCTCCGATACTACTCATAGATTCATCAAAATAAGCAAACAACACATAGAAAACAGAATCTGTCAAAAACAGAACAGTCTGTAGTAATCTGTATCAAACGTATACTTCTGGTACTACAAAAATCCTACCAAATTAGGAAGTCCTAAGAAATTTGTGTACCAATCCGTAGAATAAAGAATCATATCAGAAGCAAGTTTATGTGAATTAAAAAAACTAATTTACTGGGTGCAAAAGTTTCTGATTTTCAGCAGGATCAACACAACTATCACCGTAAGCTATCCTAAAGGTCTTACTTGGCACTTTATTGAAACAAAAGATATAAAATATGATTACTACAGTAGCATAATCATGTGAACACACAAAAACAGTAAGGATAAATATTGGGTTGTCTCCCAACAAGAGCTTTTCTTTAATGCCTTTTTAGCTAGGCATGATGATGACAATGATGCTCACATAAAAGATAAGAGTTGAAACATAACGGGAGCATCATGAAGCATATGACTATCACATTTAAGCCTAACCCACTTCCTATGCATAGGGATTTTGTGAGCAAACAACTTATGGGAACAATAACCAACAAGCATAGGAAGGCAAAACAAGCATAACTTCAAAAATTTAAGCACATAGAGAGGAAACTTGACATTATTGCAATTCCTACAAGCATATATTGCTCCCTCATAATAATTTTCAGTAGCATCATGAATGAAATCAACAATATAACCAGCACCTAAATCATTATTTTCATAATCTACAAGCATAGAAAATTTACTACTCTCCACATAAGCAAAATTCTTCTCATTAATAGTAGTGGGAGCAAACTCAACAAAATAATTATCATGTGAGGCATAATCCAATTGAAAACTAAAATCATGATGACAAGTTTCATGGTTATCATTATTCTTAATAGCATACAAGTCATCACAATAATCATCATAGATAGCAACTTTGTTCTCATAATCAATTGGAACCTCTTCCGAAATAGTGGAATCATCACTAAATAAAGTTGACACTCTTCCAAATCCACTTTCATATTCATCACATTAAGATTCAACATCCTCCAAAATGGTGGGATCACTACTTCCTAAAGTTGACACTCTTCCAAACCCACTTTCATCAATATAATCATCATAAATAGGAGGCATGCATTCATCATAATAAATATTCTCATCAAAACTTGGGAGACTAAAAATATCATATTCATCAAACATAGCTTCCCCAAGCTTGTGGCTTTGCATATAATTAGCATCATGGATATTCAAGGAATTCATAATAACAACATTGCAATCATGCTCATCATTCAAAGATTTAGTATCAAACATTCTATAGATTTCGTCTTCTATCACTTGAGCACAATTTTCCTTTCCATCAAACTCACGAAAGATATTAAAAAGACGAAGCGTATGAGACAAGCTTAACTCCATTTTTTGTAGTTTTCTTTTATAAACTAAACTAGTGATAAAACAAGAAACAAAAAGATTTGATTGCAGGATCTAAAGATATACCTTCAAGCACTCACCTCCCCGGCAACGGCGCCAGAAAAGAGCTTGATGTCTACTACACAACCTTCTTCTTGTAGACGTTGTTGGGCCTGCAAGTGCACAGGTTTGTAGGACAGTAGCAAATTTCCCTCAAGTGGATGACCTAAGGTTTATCAATCCATAGGAGGCGTAGGATGAAGATGGTCTCTCTCAAACAACCCTGCAACCAAATAGCAAAGATCTCTTGTGTCCCCAACACACCCAATACAATAATAAATTTTATAGGTGCACTAGTTCGGCGAAGAGATGGTGATACAAGTGCAATATGGATAGTAGATAAAGGTATTTGTAATCTGAAATTATAAAAACAGCAAGGTAACAAGTGGTAAAAGTGAGCGTAAACAGTATTGCAATGATAGGAAACAAGGCCTAGGGTTCATACTTTCACTAGCGCAAGTTCTCTCAACAATAATAACATAGATAGATCATATAACAATCCCTCAACATGCAACAAAGAGTCACTCCAAAGCCACTAATAGCGGATAACAAACATAGAGATTATGGTAGGGTACGAAACCACCTCAAAGTTATTCTTTCGGATCGATCTATTAAAGAGTTCGTACTAGAATAACACCTTAAGACACAAATCAACCAAAACCCTAATGTCACCTAGGTACTCCATTGTCACCTCAAGTATCCGTGGGCATGATTATACGATATGCATCACACAATCTCAGATTCATCCAACCAACACAAAGTACTTCAAAGAGTGCCCCAAAGATTCTACCGGAGAGTCAAGAAAACGTGTGCCAACCCCTATGCATAGGTTCATGGGCGGAACCCGCAAGTTGGTCACCAAAACATACATCAAGTGGCACGTGAAATCCCATTGTCACCACAGATAAACACGGCAAGACATACATCAAGTGTTCTCATCATAAAGACTCAATCCGATAAGATAACTTCAAGAGGGAAACTCAATTCATCATAACAGAGTAGAGGGGGAGAAACATCATAAGATCCAACTATAATAGCAAAGCTCGTGATACATCAAGATCGTGTGAAGTCGAGAACACGAGAGAGAGATCAAACACATTGCTACTGGTACATACCCTCAGCCCCGAGGGTGAACTACTCCCTCCTCATCATGGAGAGCGCCGGGATGATGAAGATGGCCACCAGTGATGGGACCCCCCTCCGGCAGGGTGCCGGAACGGGCTCCCGAGAGGTTTTTGGTGGCTACAGAGGCTTGCGGTGGCGGAACTCCCAATCTATCTTGATTTTTGATGTTTTTAGGGTACGTAGGTATATATAGGTGAAAGAA
>NC_041381.1:631292854-631359999 GCF_002162155.2 Triticum dicoccoides
TAGGGGGCTGCGCCCTGTAGGGGGGCATGCCCTCCTATCTCCGGGGCTCCTCAAGGGTCTTCTTACTTGATCTCCAAGCCTCCAGGATGATATTCTTCCAAAAAATCACGATGCCGAAAGTTTCATTCCGTTTGGACTCCATTTGATATTCCTTTTCTTCGAAATACTGAAACAGGCAATAAAACAACAATATGGGTTGGGCCTCCAGATAATAGGTTAGTCCCAAAAGTAATATAAAAGTGTATAATAAAGCCCATAATCATTCAAAACAAGTAATATAATAGCATGGAACAATCAAAAATTATAGATACGTTGGAGATGTATCAGGCGCCAGGTGGGCGCCTGCGCGCGCAGCGTCCTCGTTTCCCCTTTGGTGCTAAGGGGGCAAGCGCAGGCGCGGAGTACCAAGGCATTAGGCAAAGGTTTCCATATCGATGCAACAAGACCAAGACCAGCAGGACGGCAGGACGGAGGTCATCGTGGAGCCCAAGACGGTGTTACCACCAGCGCCTTTGATTGGCGAAGACCACCTTTAGTCAGGATAGCTTGTACTAGCTGTCCCCTTTCAAATTGGCCGTTGTGGAATCCCTTCCCGCTCAATATTTGGGAAGAGGACCAGGGCCTCTATAAATAGGGCTAGCCACCACAGTAGAAAGGGAAACTGATCAGATCATCGATCCCCCCTCAAGCAGAACACCACACCAGCTCAAGAACACCTCTCCTCAGGAGGCTGTTCTTCCCTTGTACTGTTCATCATCAGCCCAAGAGGCAATCCACCATCACCACACAGGAGTAGGGTATTACACCACAACGGTGGCTTGAACCTGTATAAATCTTGTGTCTCTTGTGTTGTGAGTTCATCGAGCTAGCTTATAGATCGCGGCGAGGCTGAGAGCATGATTCAGTAGGGGGAAATCTTCGTGCACACCTTAGTGTTCGAACCTCAAGGGTTTTCCCGGAACCTGATATCCCACAGATATCCAAGCCCTTTTGGATGTGAATGAGAAGAGGGCCCAAATGGAAAGTAAGCCTGATGAGAGCAAGCTCCAGGAGAAGTATGACATGGTTAAGAACCTGACAGTAGCTCAAGCCATTGTCATTAGGAACATGAAGTTGAAGCTTGTTGAAGAGAAGAGTAAGTTGCGGGCCCATATTGATGAGCTTGAAAAGGTTGTGGAGCAGACCAAGGTCAAGCTGAATGGGATCAAGGCAATCTTAGATGAATGAGACACACTGGGCAGTAATGGTCATGGAGTTCATGGTCATGTATGGATCTCCTTATTAGTTATGTAATGGTTATGTATAGATCTCCCAATTATGCTACTTATTAGTTACGTAATGGTTATGTATGGATCTCCCAATTATGCTACTTATTAGTTATGTACTGGTTATGTATGGATCTCCCAGTTATGCTACTATTAGTTATGTAATAGTCATGTATGGATCTCCCAATTATGCTACTTATTAGTTATGTAATGGTTATGTCTGGATCTCCCAATATGCTAAATATGATCAATGTGGATGTGGATTTGTATATTTGAAATAGCCCTATACTCATTTTTGTGGTTTTTCCGACATGGGGGGAGCCTAGACTCATTTAGATGGTTTTTCCGACGTCGATGGAGCCTAGACTCATTTAGGTGTTTTTTTCGACGTCGAGGAAGCCTAGCCTCACTTTGGTGGGGTTTTCGACGTCGAGGGAGCCTAGTCTCATTTTAATAGTTTTTTCTATGTCAAGGGAGCCTAGCCTCACTTTGGTGGGTTTTTCAACGTCGAGGGAGCCTAGACTCATTTTGGTGGGTTTTTCGATGTTGGGGGAGCCTAGACTCATTTAGGTGGTTTTTCGACGTCGAGGGAGCCTAGACTCATTTTGGTGGTTTTTCCGACGTCGGGGGAGCCTAAACTCATTTAGGTGGGTTTTTCGACGTCGGGGGAGCCTAGACTCATTTAGGTGGTTTTTTCGACGTCAAGGGACCCTAGACTCATTTAGGTGTTTTTTTACGTCGAGGGACCATAGCCTCACTTTGGTGGGTTTTTTGACGTCGAGGGCCCCTAGCAGTAGGTTCAATAGCCATCAAAAGGCAACAAAAGGCATCAAGTAATACTCATTTTGGTGCAACTACCATCGACATCTAGCATCAAGTTCAACAGCCATCAAAAGACAACAAAAAGGCATCAGCTATTACTCATTTTGGTGCAACTACCATCAACATCCAACATCAAGTTCAACAACCATCAGAAGGTAACAAGTTCAACATCTGGTTCAAAGCAACCAACAAAGGCATCAAGTTCAATAACCATCAAAAGGCAAAAAGTTCAATATCTAGTTAAGCAGCAACATAAGGCATCTAGTTTAATAGCCAACAAAGGCATTTAGTTCAAGCAGCTAACAAAGGCATCTAGTTCAACAACCAACAAAGGCATCAAATTCAAGCAGCCAAACAAAGGCAAGACCATCTAGTTACCAGAAGCATATAGGTACTATTTCATCTTGTAGGAAATAGTCCTCTTCCTTCCAGTCTGTCTAGGAGCATGAAATATTCTCCTATGGCCTGCAACAGATGCAGATGATGTACCAGTTGTGGTAGCTTTCTTCCTGGGAGACCTCCTTGGAGGAGCAGTAGGCGCTGGGGTAGCATTCTTCCTGGGAGACCTCCTTGGAGGAGCAGTAGGTCCTCACACTGGTGTGCCACCCATTTTCCTGTGACCTCAGTGTTCTCTACTACCGCTGGGCATGTGTGCAGGAAATTAGCCTTTCTTATGCAAAAAGTACTTTCATTTGCAACAACAGAAGCTACAATGTAGAAAAGGGCATTTTCATTAGTGTGCACAACTATGATGTTGTCATTGCAGTTTTTGTGGAACTCATAGTTCCTATTCTGACTTATGTGAAATGTCTGAAGTGCTCTCCTAAATTGGTACACATTAAGGAAACAAAGCTTTCTACAAAACTGCTCCTCTGGGTTCTCTCTGTCATCACTGTACCACTTCCCTGGTTGTGATTTATATGCTCTGCTCTTCCTTCCATTGGGCAGAATATAAGGTGCTTTCTCAGCTCCATCATCATATTCCTGCTTCAAATCACCTACATCTATCTCCTCATCTGATGATGATATCCACACATCCTCAAATCATTGCCCCAAGCCAGAATGTGACCTCTTGGTTGGCCCTTTTCTAGATTTCTTCTTCTTTGGTGGCTCCTGTTGTTGCTCCACCTGCTCCTCTTCCTCATGCTCCACATGCTCCTCTTCCTCATCTTCCCCATACACTTCATCCACATCAATGTCTCCTTCAAAATGAAGGAGTGGGACCTCTCTCTGCCTCCTCAACTGATTAAGCCTGTTAAGAAAGTCCTCATCTGCATCCAGACCTGAATCATCTTCAGTTAAAAGAATTGGTAGTTTTTGCTTAACCATTTGAACATGCCTAGCTGCCTCCTTATGTTTCCTAAATTTCTCAATCTTGGTTCTCCTCTTTAGCTCCATTAGTGTCTCCAGCTCATCTTGATCCATAGCAAGATCTAAGTTTGTGCTCTGCTGTGTGGAAAAGAACAAAAGTGGCTCCGACTGCTTCTATTTATTGAATTTCTCAGATGATCTGAATAGAACTCCAGAAGGATTGACTTCATAGACATGTTTTTCTCTTAATTGACTCAGAGGAACCTGCTCCTCATACACATAGCTTGAATTCAAATCTCTAGGTCTTGGATCAGTGGCCCTAATCACTGTCAAATTCACTACATTCGATCTTTATTAGCAATATAGTCGAGCATTTCATCCACCTTGTCATCATCAGAATTTTCTTCCAATCAAGCAATACCCACACAGGGCTCCCTCACAAAGTAAATGTAATCATTCAGCCCATATCCCTCTGTCTCTATTAATGCTACCAAATTGTGATATGTGATGTCTGAAATGCAGATTGATCTCTCCAAGTTTTCTCCGTCATGGAAGTGCATTCTAACTTCCCGAACAACATCATCCAAACTAGACAACAAGATAATACAACAATTTTAATTAACAGTGCATAATTACTATAAAAAAGTTAACAGTAATCTGCTCTAATTAACACTACATATTAACAGAAAGTATCATATTTTGCTCTTATTGGCACTGCTCTAATTAACAATGCATAATTACTACAAAAGAAGCTACTCTATTTTGCTCTTTATTGGCACTGCTCTAATTAACATTTCACATTGCTACATTACAAATTAATATGAGTCTATGACAGTGGGCTATTCCCCTCCCCCTCCCTGAAAATCCAATTGAGTGTTTCAGTACCCAAGCTACGTTTAACAGTGCCAACAAATCAAAATAACCACACATACATACAATCCCAACTTGAAGAACCCTAACCCTAGAATATGTACAAATGATAAGAAACTAGGTTTTTGAAGAGGGAAACTTACTAGACACCGCCGAATGACGAGCGCCAGTGGTGGCTTTTCGTCAGATGGGCCTTCATGGCCCTGGCCCAAGATCTAGTCGTCGCGAATTCAAGCGAGTGCTGGTGTTAGAACATTTCCCGTGTTTTGGGTGATGATGACAACCCTCCTTGTATTATAATCTTCTGGTTAGTTCTTCAGGTTCGCATCGACAAGGTATTCTCTCTGGAAGGAAAAGATCGAAGACGGAGTTGTCTGCGCGTTTTATTTCTTTGGTCGTAGGAAACCCGTACTATCAAGAGGGAATCCACATCAGAAGGCATTGGGTGAATCATTGCATGTACACTCTCTTTGTCACCCACCATCTCATTCCGTTCTGTGTAGAGAGAGGCCCCTATGTTTCTTGCTGGTGTAGTGGCTTCTCCTCAGCGGTTGTACCGCCTTCTAGGGCGGTTGTACCATTGGCCCTGTTGTACCGTTGCAAGCACCGCCCTAGGGGTGATACCCTGGGGTTGCCCCTCCCAGGTTCTTGCCAAGCGGTTGTACCGCTGCCCCATGTCGGTGGTATCGCTTGTCCAATGGTAAACCTTGGGGTTGCACTTGGGCGGTTGTACCGGCCGGGTACCGCTCAACCACCGGATGAGGTTTTGTGATGGAGCGGTACTTGGGTGGTGGTAGCCCGGTTGTTTCGGTTGTGCTCCGCATACCAGTACTACCGGTTGTCCTGAGCGGTTCTACCACTTGGGACTTAGCCACCCCGTGCACCAGGTGCGAGCGGTTGTTCCGGACACTCTACCACTCAACCACTACCCATGGGGGTGACTCCCTTCGGTTTCAAGGCGGTTGTGGAGCGGTAATGAAGTGGTTGGTCCAGTTGTTCTTAATAACCGATATTACCGCTCTAGCGACTGGTTGTACCACCTGCTAGGGTTTCAGCAACTTCACATGATCCCAGTTGTACTGGGGAGAGGAGCGGTTGTATCGCTGCAGTGTAAAAACTGCTGTAACGGTTGGATCTTAGGGTTTCCTATATAAAGGAGGTTCTTCCACCTACCCCCCCCCTTACCTCTAGCCTCTCTCTCTCCACCATTGATGCCCTTCAAGCTTTGTTGCCCAATCTCTCTCTCTAGCCACTCAAACTTGATGATTTGCTAGGGATTGAAGGAGGAGACCTAGATCTACACTTCCACCAAAGGATATTTGATTCCCCCATACTTTCTTGTGTGGAGTTTGTTACTCTTGGGTGTTTGAGCACCCTAGACGGTTGAGGTCACCTCGGAGCCATATTCCATTGTGGTGAAGCTTCATGGTTTCGTTGGGAGCCTCCAATTCGGTTGTGGAAAGAGCCCCAACCTTGTTTGTGAAGGTTCGGTTGCCGCCTTCAAGGGCACCACTAGTGGAATCATGACATATCGCATTGTGTGATGGTGTGAGGAGAATACGGTGGCCCTAGTGTCTTCTTGGGGAGCATTGTGCCTCCACACCGCTCCAACGGAGACGTACTTCCCCCAAAGGGAAGGAACTTCGGTAACACATCCTCGTCTCCATCGGTTCCACTTGTGGTTATCTCTTCCCTTTACTTTGTGCAAGTCATTATTGTGTTGCATCCTTTGCTTGCATTTGTTGTTGTTGTTTTGTTACTAGCATCATATAGGTTGCTCACCTAGTTGCACATCTAGACAACCTATTTGTTGCTAAACCTAATTTGTTAAGCAAAGCTAAAAATTGGTAGTTTCCTATTCACTATTGGAGATATGCCCTAGAGGCAATCATGTATGATGATATTTCCTATTTGTTTATGAATAAATATTGTCCTTGGACATTATCAATGATGTGTATTAGCAAGTACGTGACTTGTTTGTGGGACTATGTATAATGACTGTCCTAAAAGGTCCCTAGTCGAAAGGGCTGTGTGGACGTGCAACCGACTAGACTAGCATATGACATGGTAGATGGCTTGGTCTCACTAGCCATGTAGCATTGGATGCTAACCGGATAATGTGGACTCAGAAGGATCTGGTCGGATTTGACATAGTCGGATCCGAGTCGAGATAAGGTTCGAGTCGGACAAACCCAACTATGAGACACAACGATATGTCATATGTGAGTCTCTAGTACAACATACGTTCTATGTCCTAAGACATGAGCTGGTGCATGTACTCAGGATGGTGATAGACCTGCTTTGGGCCGACCAAATGCTACTCCGTGACTGGGTAGTTACAAAGGTAGGTTTCGGGCTTGTCCAGACCCATGCTGTGAGACATGGTCGAGGAAGATGGGATTTGCTCCTCCAATCATGAGAGATATACTCTGGGCCCCTTGTGTGAACCGATCAGGATAAGCATGGCCATGCGACAAGGATTATGAGATAATCTGGTTTGTGGTCGGCATCACTGGAATGAGAAAGAGGTCGGGCTAGCACCAGGATGACAGACTCGCCTTGAGCCCGACTACATATATTGTGTGGCAAAAGGAATGAAAGTGTGATGTACAGGTTCGCCTAACCAGCTTCATTGTCTACTTGGTGGTTGGCACGCCTTGATAGAGGTCGGTAACAGCAGAGCAGGTCGGAGGTGATCCGACCTGCGACCAAGCCGATTTGAACCTAAGGGGTCGCGCGCTTAAGGGAAGGAACCTGTGAGGCCGGATCGGACTCCACGAGTCAGATGTGATCCTACTTGGACTCAGATCCCGGCCGAATAGATTTTGGGCTTTAGGGTCCGTGCGAAGCCTAAGTGTTGAGCCCGAGATGGATGCCTATATAAAGTGGGTGTGCTGCACTCATGTAGTTGATCGCGTCGGCACTGTCACTAGGGTTGGCATGTGTTGCGAATAGCCATCTCCACTCGCCGCTGACTATGTGATCGGACCTAGCAGTCCGCCGCACGGTGTTCCTTCTGCATGCCCGGATACCGTTAGAGGCAATGCACATGCGCCGCTCCAGCGAACCTGTACGTGGGATCCGACGATCGGGTGTTCGAGGGAGATCGGACAAGTAGGAGACGAACCACGCGGACGCGCTGCCCCAACTCTTCTTCCACTGCACGACACTGCGCGTCTAGTGGTAATGATCTGTGATCCATCTCCCGTAGCATGTTCCTGGTTGTTCTGCGCATAGGAAAATTTTAATTTGCAGTCGACGCACCCTATCATAGTAGAACTCTTCATTCACCCCCCCGGCGTCTAGTCAACCATATCGATCCTTTCAGTTGGTATCAGAGCCTCGTCTCTTTATTAAGGGTTTCACCACCCAAAGAGTATGGTTGACACCGTGGAGGAAGTGCCTGAGGCCGTGGAGTTGACTTTGATCACTCGAGATG
This sequence comes from Triticum dicoccoides, assembly GCF_002162155.2. Taxonomy (NCBI): domain Eukaryota; kingdom Viridiplantae; phylum Streptophyta; class Magnoliopsida; order Poales; family Poaceae; genus Triticum; species Triticum dicoccoides. The sequence continues at coordinate 631,300,562 of NC_041381.1, forward strand.
ACCTAAATGAAGCTATGGCTTCACTTAAGACATCTATGACGGCCGAAGTAAAGTCCATTCTTAAAGAATTGCTTGAGGGGATGAAATCCACTCCCGACCCTGTTCTTATGGGTTAACCCACAGCATCAGAATCGGAGGCCAATTCCGCCAAGGAAACGACCAAAGATACTCATGTTCCTTACCCTCATGACAAGAATGGGACGGGAACCTTTGCCTTGGTTCCCCCTCCCCGGTCTATGGAGGACCGGTCCCTATCGCTTGCATTAATATTCATGGACCTCCTCCCAAGCTTGTTAAGGGTGATTTTGCTAATTGGATCTTTTGCATTAAGTCTCATTTGAATCATTGTTCAACTAACCTTTGGAGAATTATTGAGCAAGGTTTCTACCCTCACGATCCAAACAACTTCACCCCAAGACAAGAAGTGGACAATCAATACAATCACTCCACTTTGTTTATCCTTCAAGAAGCGGTCCCTCCTGAAGACCTAGCACACCTAAGCCCGTTCACTCATGCAAAGTATTATTGGGAGCACATTGTTTCAATGTACAAGGGGACCTCAAGCATTCAACGGTCCAACTTTGAAGTAGTCCTTGATGAGGCCGATGAATTTGTGATGCTGGAAGATGAGGATCCGCGTGATCTTTACCCAAGGGTGACTACACTTGCGGTTGCCCTCCAAGACCATGGAAGCAAGGATACGGATGACACTTGGATCAAGCGCAAGTTCCTCAAGGCCATCATGCCCTTCAACAAGGCCATGTCTTCTATGATTCATCAAAGGCCGGACTTTCACTCCTTAACCTCAAGTGAAGTGTTGGATTAGTTTAATGCCATGAACATCATGAATAAGACCGCCGACAATGCTCTTGCTCGGGTCCGGTCAAAGAAAAGCACTCTGTCACTTTCTTTGAAGGCCAAGACAATCTCGGAAGAAGAAGAAGAGGAGGAAGAAGAAGAGGGTGGCCCCGAGGACACCAAGTATGCTTACCATGAGCATATAGCTCTTGTGTCAAGGCAATTTTAGAGCAATAGGAGTAACTCAAGACCCAACTTCACCAAAAACAACTCAAGTGGGTCAAAGAGCAAGCAACATGTAAGAACTTGTTACAAGTGTGGCAATGTGAGTCACTTTGTGGTGGATTGCCCCTACGAGAAGAGGGAAGACAATGGTGGCAAACTCATTCGGAAATATAAAGCCAAGTCTTTTTCTAGCAAGAACAACTTCACTAAGAAGCCTCCTCCAAAAGACTTGGTGGCACAAGAAGAGTATGCCTCCGATGATGATGAGGAAGATACAAGTGGAGAAGGAATGGCAACGACAAACATTGCTAATTTGCTATTGCTACATCTTCCCACTCCAAGGTGTCTCTCTTCGGCGCCCCCAATGAAAACACCATTGCCAAGTGTCTCATGGCCAAAGGTATCAACAAGGTAACTCCCAACATCAAAACCACCATCATTACTACTCCTTCATTGTTAGATTGTGTTGATGATAGTGAGGTGGAGAAAGTTGATGAGAATGAGTTCACCAAGTTTGTGAACAAGCTCAAGGGTGAGACCAAGAAGCACTTTGTTGCTATCTTGGAACAACTTGGTCAGGCCAATGATATCATTGAGTCTCATGAGGATACTATCTCTAAGTTGGAGGAGCATAGTCGTGACTATGCCGATGAAATTGTGAATCTTTCCATTGCTCTAAAGGAAGAGCAAGATCTTCGTTTGACTCTTGAGGAGTCACACAACGTTGATCATGCTAAATTGCAAAAAGATCTTGATCATCCTATTGTTCTTACTCGTGTGCTTAAATCCGAGAAAGCCGAACTTGGGGTTGGCCATGCTAGACTCAAGGAAGAGTTTGATATACTTGACAAGGCTCACAAGGCCTTGAAGGGTGTTCATGCCTCTCTCAAAGAGTCTCATGATCAACTCCAAGTGAAGCTAACAAAAGAGATTTCCACGTGTCCTCCTTTCATTCTAATTGATAATGCCCATGCTACTAACCCGTGTTGTGAGCATGTGCATTGCCGGGGAAATTGATCCACGAACACCTATGGGACCGGTGGACCGAGCCCCTTTCGGTTCGGCGGGGGGCGGAGATCGCACGAAGAGCGGATCGAGGCGAAGCACACGAGCAGTTTACCCAGCTTCGGAGCTCTCCGGAGAGATAACACTCCTACTGCTGCATATCTGAGTGTATTGAGTTCTTGCTCGGGAGCGCCGAGTGCTACAGTACACACTAGCTGCTAACGAGACCGAGCGTGAGTGTTTTTCTGCCTTCGAACCCCCTTCTACGTTGCGCATGGGCCTCCTTTTATATGCTAAAGGGGTCACCGACAGGTGGCAACGTAGACAAGGGTAAAAATGGAAAAGGAATTGCGGTTGGTGCAACAACCCGTACAGTGTATCATACCTAACCCTAACGGCAGGGGACAAAGGCATTAAATGCCCGTCTGTGTCGCCCAAATAGTGCAAAAAAGGACCGTCAGGGACGCCAACGCTCGCCATGATGGCAATCTTGTCAGCGTCGCTTGCCACCGTGCACCGCTGGCTGCACAGCCTCTTGCCACGCGCGCCTGGAAAGGCCCCAGGGCAACACGTTGGTGGATGTGCTGGAGCGCGGGTACAGAGTGGTAGCTTGTCGCGGTCGTTGTCTTGTCGCGTTCGGAAGCTTGTCGCTCACCAGGCCTTGCCGGGACGCATGGCGCGTCGCGGCAAGTTCCTTGAGATGCCTTGGTTGGCCTTCCCGGCAAGCTCCTCTTGTCGGGGCCTTGTCTCCTTGGCTTGAATACTTTGTTCTTGAATGGCTCCGAAGGAACCACGGCGGACCTTAGCGGTCACCCGGCAAGCCTTGCCGCAGGGTGATGCAACTGCCCGTGCACAAGTTCGGGATACTAGGGTACCCCTACTCTTGTACACCGACAGGAGCCCCCGGGCCTGGGCCACACACCGTGCCGAGCGCTGTTGGGCCAGGCCCAAAACAGGGCACGGGCACGCGCGGCCTGGGTTACGCCGTATCTCACTCCGTATCCACCGCGCCCTCCTCGAACGGCACGCGTCGAATGCGGCGTCGTGGGAGAGATCGTGGGTGGTTTCTTTATTCGGAAGGACGGAACGTCCGCCCCTCCCTCTTTATAAGCAGAGGAAATAGGGGCAGTTCGCCCATCTCACCGGTTGCTACTCCAATCCCAGAAATCTCCGCCGCTCCCCCTTCTTCCCAAAGCTGAAAGAGAGCAGCGCTCCGCCCCCTATCACCACCAGCATCACCTACGCCGTCGATCTCCCCCACCACCTCCGCCATGGCTCCGAAAGCCGACAAGGGGAAGGTCGTGAAGTCGGCCGAGGCGCAGCGGCTCGCGGCGTTGCGAAAGGAGCGGGCAATCTTTCCCCCCCAGCTCGCCGCGAAGGAGCTGAGGGAGTACTACTACCTCTTCTGGTCGACGGAGACGCGAGCGCATCCGCGTACGAAGGTACTCCCAGCTGCCGCTTCGGAACTGGTTCCAAATGGATACCCTTTCTTCGCGCTGTTCTTCTACTGTGGGCTCTACCCGCCTTTCTCTGAATTTTTCTGCGACATCATGAACACCTACGGGTTCCGCCTCCTTGACTTCACCCCCAATGCTGTTCTGACCATGGCAGTTTTCGCACATCTCTGCGAAAACTTTGTCGGAGTCCATCCAAATGTAGCTCTTTTTCGCCACTTCTTTATGCCCCGAGTTGAGAGAGGGGAGCCTTTATCCGGCGGAATCGCCTGGATCTCGAGAGCTGGCAAGAAGGAAGCTTATCTGGAGGGAGAGCTCCGCAGCAAGTGGGAGGAATGGAGAGCAGAGTGGTGCTGGATTGTCGAGGAGAACCCGCAGCCATTTACCGCCCAGCGCCAAGCCCCAATAGTGCGCGGCAACAATTGGAGCAACGTGGCCCCGGAAGACGATAGGCTGAAGATTGCCGTCACCCGGATCCTACGCCTCAGGCTTGCCGGGCTCACCGTAGGCGCCGTTGGCGCAGATTTTCTTCGCCGCCGCATCGCCCCCCTGCAGGAGAGGAGGAGACCCGCCTGGGAGTTCCAGAACGCGACGGATATCATGAGGCTGCGCCCGGGCCTCAACTTCAACTTCACTGTCCTGGAGCTGGAGGCGATGATCCGGGAACTGTTCAAGCGCGATCCTCAGCATCCCGAAGCGTTCATGTTGCCGAGGGGTGTCGTTCCGCTGTGCAACAACTCCTTGCTCGACCGCATCCGTGCAATGATGCCGCTGTGCGATTCACATGGAATTGTCCCAACTTGGCAAGAGCCTGCAGATGACGTCGTGCGGGATTTCTTTGACGGCTTGGTAGAAGTGCCGGTCCGCTCCGATGAACAGAAGAGCCTTACTCGCGACACCACCGATGCGGAGATGCAGCGCATCGCCACTAGGCTAGAAGAGGCGGCGGCAGCAGCTGCTGCGGGCGAGTTTGGATTCACCCTGGAGGAGGCAGAGGCAGCAGAGGCGGCAAGCCTTGCCGAGCGAGAGGAGCTTGCCGGTGAGGGAGAGCTTGTCGGGCCTGAAGCTGAGTCGAGCGAGCCCGGCGAGGGAGAGCTTGTCGGGCCCGAACCTTCAGACAGCTCGCCGCAAGCGGAGCCCCCAGCTCCGCCAAGAAGGCGTCTCCGCAAGGCCGTGGACATAGCGGGGCGGCACACGAGTCAACAGTCGCCGTGCCGCGCGACACGCTCTACCGTGGCAAGCACTGTTGCCGCGGGAGCGCCTCACGCTGCTGCGGCCACTGGAGCGGGGTCTTCCCGGTCAACCGCTACTGCTCCTGCCAAGCGGACAAGGGAACCTACTCCTCCGCCTCGTCGCACCGGAGGCGAGCCGGACTTCGATCTCTCCGCGCTCAGCTCCGACAAGGAAGAAGAAGAGTAAGATTCTTTGCTGTACTTGTAGTTCTTCAATTCTTGCTATTTTGTCTTGTATCTGATTTGCTTTACTCTGAACCCATTCCTTTTCAGGACTCTGGCCCAGAGAGCGGCAAAGAGAGCCAAGGTCCCGGTGATTGTCATCAAGGACGAACCCACCGCGACAGCAGGGGGCGCGTCCGAGACCACCTTGCCGGACCCGGCAGCTTTTCCCCAAAGCAGCCCCCAGCGCAGCCCCCAGCGTAAGTATATGGTTTACTTCCTGCTGCCAGGCGCGCATGGGTGCTCTTTCTTTGCTGATATTTGTCTGTTGGTTTGTGTAGGAGCAGAGCAGCCTCACCAGGAGTGCCCGGAAGCCGCTCCCGAAATGCCATCTGCTTCGACTACACCGCCAAGGGAGGATTCCCCGGCAAGGGAGCATTCTCCGGCAAGGGATAGTTCTCCGGCAAGGGACAGTTCTCCGGCAAGGGACAGCACTGGCGACCCTCCGGTGGTTGAGACCATGACTGCAGATCCTAGTACAGGTAATCCTCTTGCCTGAAAACTTCCCTTGGGTTTTTCTTCTTCTGATTTTCTTTTTGGATATTTGCTTAACTTTTCTCCTCTTTCCGTTCGTCAGATCCATCTGCCATGGAGCCGATGGAAACCGAGGTCGCCGGCGAGGAGAACGCGCGCAGCAATACCGACGACGATGTTGCCACCGAAGGAGAAGCCGGCGCTGATGATCCCGCCGGCGAAGAGGCCGCCAAAGCTGCCGCCGCAGAAGCTGGCGAGGGATCCGGCGATCGCAATGACGGCCCCGAGGTCGCAGGACCGTCAGGCGCTACGCTGACCGCCGATCCCTCCGCCGCTGCTGTAGCGCCAGGCTCCGAAGAGCCCCAACCCGGCGCCTATTTGAAGGCCGGTGACGACATCTTCATCAAGCTCCCCTGGGCGTCAAGCTCCAGGGAGCCGGTCGAAGGAGAGATCTTGGATGGAGAGGTGCTTACCTCCGCTGGGCTGACGCTGGTTGACGCGCCAAGCAGCAGCAGCGACGAGCCTGAGGAGGAGCGGCTGCTGCAGAAGCTGTTGTCGCTTTACCGCGCCCGACAAGCCAAGCTGGAATCCCGAGAAGCGCTTGTCGCAAAGGCGGGAGTGGACATCGAGAAGCATGCGGAGGAGCTCCGGGGTCTCAGGCAGGAAGCTCTTCGATCCCTGGCAGAGGAGCGGGAGCAAGTCGCTGAGGAGCGGAAAGCCTTCCTCCTCGAGAAGGCTGAAGTTGAAGAGCAACAACGGCTTGTTGCCGAAAAGCTATCTGCGCAGGAAGGCGAGTTGGCGCAGCGCAAGGACAACCTTGACAGCCATGAGGAGGAGCTTGCCGCGCGCGAGCAAGCAATTGGCGGGGCTCTCAAGGAAGCAGAGGATGCTGCCGCAGCTGCCGAGGCTGCCAAGAAGGAGCTGGAGACGAAGATGGCGCAGCTGGAGGCCGATCTCAAGGCGAGCGGTGAGGAGCTTGCTGCGCTCAAGCGTGAGCGCGAGAAGGACGCCGCCGCTCATGGCGAGCTGCAGGGTCGTCTCGCTGAGAGGAGCAAAGAGCTTAGCACCGCCAAGGACTCCAACGCAGATCTTGAGTTGAAGCTGGTTACTTTGACTCAGACGCTGGACAGCGCCAGGGAGCGGGAGGTGGCCTTGACGGAGAAGATCAAGGCTGACGAGGCGCTGCTGGCGAGTGCCACTGCCGCCCATGACGCTTTTAGGGAGAATGTGGAGCACTGGACCGAGGGTCTCGTGGATGCTGCCGCATGCATCGACGGGGAGCTGGCGCAGCTGGGGATGGAGGATCACGGGTACTCCTCCGATGAGCACCTCCAACCCAGCACCAAGCTCAGCTTGTTCTTCAAAGGCGTGGCGACGGCCGTCCAGCGACTCCAGGAGAAGATCCCAAACCAGCTGGCCGACGAGTCGCGCAAGATCTGCGCGGGAGCTCTTCAAAAGGTGCTGGTGAAAGTGGCCTTCCGCAACCCAGGCCTTAACCTCACCAACGTCCTCAGGAGCTTGCCGCCGGATGCTGATCTGGAAGCGCTCAAGACCCTTGTCGCACCCATTGTGGACAAGGTGAGCGGGATCAAGAGGGTTGAGGGCGATCGCGTAGATTAGGCCGCCCGTTTTCTCTTTTTCTTGTCGCAGCTGGTCATGTTATGAGAACAATCTGTTAGAGCTGCGACAAGCTATCTTGTTATGACTCTATTTTGGGTAGCGATTGCTATGTTATTTCCTCTACTTGATTCCTTCCTTTGTATGTTTTTGCCCTACGCTTTTAGGGAACTTGTCGGCGCAGGCACCTTAGCCGCGAGCGCTGAGTGCGGGACATCAGCAGCCTACTGGCGGTGCCGCTACCGACAAGAAACCTTGTCGCAACTAGTTGTAGCTAACTTAAGTTGTTGAGCGGACTCGAAACAAAGTAAGGGCGCAACTAGCTACGAGTTGGTTCCTCCGCGCACAGGTTTTCCATACAAAGCACGGTCGTTCGAGGAAGATAACTTAAAATTTTTAAAACTGATTGCTCAAACTTTAGCAACTTAGCTTTTCTATCGTTTGCTTCCCGGTAAGGCGAAATTTCCTCGAACGACGCTTGGTCCACACCATTATCTTATCCTTTCCCCCCGGCAAACTAGGCGAGGGAACCTTCCTTTCTTTGAGAAAGAGAAAGAAGAGAAAATAAAGATATGGAGCCTTACGGCTCGTTATTGCTTACCGGGGGTAGGTGCTGCACAAAGTGTCAGATAATGCATGCAAAGGAAAAGTAGAAAGCATGAAATTGACAAGATGTGCGGAGCACATGAGCTTTACTTATGCACGGGGTCTGCGCCCGGCTTCGTACAAAGGATTACATGCAATACAAAAGGTGGTTGCCGGAACAGGTTCCGGCAACCGCGCCTTACGGGTAAAACTTACGAAGATGCTCAATGTTCCAGGAGTTGCTCACCGGAATGCCATCTTCGGTCTCAAGGCGGACAGCGCCGGGCCTAGTGACTCGTTTCACCCGGTAAGGGCCTTCCCACTTTGGCGTCAACTTGTTGGAATTCTTGGCGGACTGAATGCGCCGAAGAACAAGGTCGCCTTCCTCGAGACTTCTGGCATTAACTTTGCGGCTATGGTAGCGGCGCAAAGCTTGCTGGTATCGAGCAGCTCGTACAGCGGCCTGAAGACGGTCCTCCTCAAGGAGCAGCGCGTTATCTTGTCGCAGTTGCTCTTGCTCAAGCTCATCATAAGCGAGCACTCGAGGTGACCCGTATACGAGTTCTGTGGGGAGAACTGCCTCTGCTCCATAGACTAGAGCGAAAGGTGTCTGGCCAGTGGCTCGATTTGGCGTCGTCCTGATCGACCAAAGAACCACCGGCAGCTCCTCAATCCAGTTCTTTCCGCACTTGTGCAGCCTGTCGAAAGTCCTGGTCTTGAGCCCGCGCAGCACTTCAGCATTCGCCCTCTCCGCTTGACCGTTGCTTCTCGGATGAGCAACAGAAGCGAAGCAGACCTTGGCGCCAAGATCTTGGACGTACTGCATGAAGGTGCGGCTCGTGAATTGTGTGCCGTTGTCGGTGATGATCCTGTTAGGGATCCCGAAGCGGCAAACAATCGACTTAAAGAACTTGACTGCTGACTGTGCTGTCACCTTCCTCACTGCTTCCACTTCCAGCCACTTTGTGAACTTGTCGATTGCAACGTACAAGTACTCAAAGCCCCCAACAGCTCGGGGAAAGGGGCGAGGATGTTGAGCCCCCAGACCAAAAATGGCCAGGATAAAGGGATCGTCTGGAGAGCTTGAGTTGGCTGGTGTATCTGCTTGGAATGGAACTGGCACGCTTCACACTTGGTTACTTGTGCAGTTGCATCCTGGAGGGCTGTCGGCCAAAAGAAACCTTGCCGAAACGCTTTGCCGGCAAGTGCTCTTGCACCAATGTTGTGACCACATATGCCTCCATGTATCTCTGCCAACACCTTTTGTCTGTCCTCCCGGTGAATACACTTCAATTTCACGCCGTTGAGTCTTCTTCTGTACAGTGTGTTGTCGACAAACTGGTACATACTTGACTGCCGGGCTACTCTTTCCGCTTCTTCTTGCTCTTCGGGAAGTTCTCCTGTCTGAAGGAAACGGATAATCTGCTGTGCCCATGCTGGAGCTTGCAGCTCGACAACAAGGACTAAAGGCACATCTGCTGCTGCGGGAACATTCGCTTCTACGGTGAGAACCTGCGGCTCAGCCGGAGCTTGACATTCCCCGGCAAGCTTGCCAGAGCAAAACTTGTTGGGAGCGTCTGCTTCAACGGAACAAACCCTAGGGCTTGCCGGAGCAGACTGCTCCTCAGCACCCTTGGTGTTGATTTTGAGGACCTTCTTGGCGGCGGCTTCGGGGAGCTCTGCCGGAAAGTAGTCACCAGAAATCAACTTCCTCTTCTTGCTTTGTCCAGTTGATGGCGCCACAGACGGTTGAGTCAGTTTGAGCACAAAGATCCCTGGTTCCACAGGTAACTTAAGTGCGGCGCACTTCGACAGGCCATCGGCAATGTCGTTCTGAGCTCTTGGAACATGTTCCATCTGTAGGCCGTCAAAGTGCTCTTCTGGCTTTCTCACTTCATCAACGTAAGCTTCCATCAACGGACTCTGATAATTCTTGTTCACTTGGCGGACGACAAGCTGTCAGTCACCCCTGACAATGTGCTTCTTGATCCCAAGGTCTGCTGCGATCCTGAGACCGGCAAGCAAACCTTCATACTCTGCGGTATTGTTCGTTGCTTGCTCCTTGGGAAAGTGCATCTGGACTACGTACTTGAGGTGCTCTCCGGTGGGTGCGACAAGTAGCACGCCCGCACTGGCGCCTTGCAGCGAGAAGGCACCATCAAAGTACATCAGCCACTCTTTGCTTGCTTCCTTGACGGGGATGCTCGTTTCTGGAATTTCTTCATCTTGTGTTGGCGTCCACTCTGCTATGAACTCTGCCAATGCTCTGCTTTGGATAGTTGAAGTGCTCTCAAACTTGAGGCCAAAGCTTGACAGTTCCAGTGCCCACTCGACAATCCTGCCTGTTGCTTCTGGATTTTGCAGTATCCTCTTCAGCGGAAAACGAGTGACGACTGTGATCTCATGTGCTTGGAAGTAATGGTGCAGCTTTCTCGAGGCCATGAGAAGTCCGAAAAGCAATTTTTGCACACGAGAGTACCTTGACCTAGCCCCCTGCAGAAGGGAACTGACAAAGTAAACTGGGCGCTGCACCATTCTTTTCTGCATCTTCTCACGCGCCTGCGCAGATCCATCTTTGTCGGGACCAGAGCTTGCCGGTGAAGTCCCCTGCTTGCCGCTGGATGCATCTGCCGTGGTTGATAGTTCATCATCTGCCTCCCTCTCCGCTACTAACGCAGCACTAACCACTTGATTGGTTGCCGCTATATATAGCAGCAACTTCTCTTGTGGCTTAGGTGCGACAAGTGTTGGAGTGGAGGACAGGTATCTCTTTAAGTCCTGCAGCGCAGCCTCCGCTTCCGGAGTCCATTTCATTGGACCTGCCTTTTTCAATATTTTGAAAAATGGCAGGGCACGCTCAGCAGACCTAGAGATAAACCTGCTGAGAGCAGCTACACAACCGACTAGTCTTCGTACATCCTTGACGCGCTTTGGTGCTTCAATCTGCTCAATGGCCTTGATCTTGTCGGGATTGGCCTCAATTCCCCGCTGAGACACGAAGAACCTGAGAAGCTTGCCGGAAGGGACTCCAAACACACACTTCTCTGGGTTAAGCTTGAGGTTGATCTTGCGCAGATTTGCAAAGGTTTCGTCTAAATCTTGAATCAGAGTTGCCTTGTCCTTGCTTTTGACCACTATATCATCCATGTAGGCTTCCACATTTCTGTGTATCTGCGGCTCAAAAGCGTCATGGACTACTCTTGCAAATGTTGAACCAGCATTCTTTAAACCGAAAGGCATCCGTACGAAACAGTATGTGCCACATGGGGTGATGAATGCGGTCTTCTCTTCATCCTCTTCTGCCATGAAGATCTGATGGTATCCTGAGTATGCATCAAGAAATGAAAGCAAGTCACATCCGGTCGTGGAGTCAACAATCCGGTCGATGAGCGGCAAGGGAAATGGGTCTTTGGGACAAGCTTTATTGACATCGGTAAAGTCGATACAAAGCCTCCATTTCCCGTTTGCCTTGTGTACGACTACAGGGTTGGCCAACCACGTAGGATGGAGCACTCCTCTAACAAGGCATGCTGCTTCCAATTTCTTGATTTCTTCTGCAATGAATTCTTGGCGCTCCACTGCCTGTTTCCTGACTTTCTGCTTGACGGGCCGCGCATGAGGACAGACGGCAAGATGGTGCTCGATTACTTTCCTGGGAACACCGGGGATGTCAGACGGTTGCCACGCAAATACGTCGACATTCGCCCGTAGGAAAGCAACGAGCGCACTTTCCTATTTAGGGTCGAGAGTTGCACTGATGGTGAAGGTTCCACCAGTGCCATCCTCCTTGGCGGACACCTTCTTGGTCTCTGGTGGAGCTGCCATTGTCTTCTTACACTTGCCGGTGGAGCTCGATGGTGCGTCCTCGACGGTAGCGCAGCACTCCGAAGAGGTGCGCTTGCCGGAGTGGGCATCAGAACTCTTGCCGGACTTGGTCTTCTTCTTCACCCTGGGAGCTTCAACGGCAAGTGACTTGCGATCTGTTGCGGCTGCTGCCTCCCGGTAGATCTTGTCGGCACAGATAAGAGCATCCTTCTTGTCGCCAGGGACAGAGATGACACTTATCGGGCCTGGCATCTTCAGCATGTTGTATGCATAGTGAGAGGCCGCCATGAATTTGGCGAGTGCTGGACGGTCGAGTATCCCATTGTAAGGCAATGGAAAGTCAGCAACGTCAAAAGTGACCCTCTCAGTCCTGAAGTTCAACTCGCTGCCAAATGTCACCGGCAACGTGATCTTTCCCTTCGGCTTGCTCCTTCCCGGATTGATTCCTTGGAACGTGCCGGTCTCTTCGAGCTCGCCATCAGGGATCTGGAGTTTCTGGAGTACCGCGGAGGAGATCAGGTTCAAGCCGGCCCCGCCGTCAACTAGCATCTTAGTGACCTTGAGGTTGCGGATAGTTGGTGAAACCAACATCGGCAAGCACCCGACTGCAGTTATGCGATCAGGGTGGTCCTCAATATCAAAGATGATAGGCGTGCTGGACCATTTCAGAGGCCTGCGTGACTCGACGGGTGGTTCTGCCGCATTGACTTCCCGCACCCACTGCTTGAGCTGGCGGCGTGAAGTATGCAGAGAAGCACCGCCGTCAACGCACAGGACCTCTGTGGCTTTCTGGAACTCCTGCTCATCGGTCTCGTCATCATCCATATCTTCATTGTCGTCGTCATCTTCATCCTTGCCGCGGCCGCGGGGAGGTCTGTCTCCTTGCCGCTGCTTGGCCTTGCCGCGACGTCCTCCTCGGCCGGGATGTTTCTTGCCGGATCCTCCAGCACCTTCCTGGGCTTTCTCCTTGTCGCGTTGCTCGTATTCAGCCTTTTGCTGCTCGACAAGCTGCTCGACCTTCTTGCAGCTCTGGAGGTCATGGCCCTTGGTGCGGTGGATCTTGCAGTACTGCTTGTTGGTGCCATCCTGCTTGTCGGCGACCGCCACAACCTGGTAGTTGGTGTCCGCGACAATCTCCTTGCCGGAGCTACCAGCTTTGGCTTTCTTGGCGCCACCTCCGTTGCCGGACTGCTCAACGACTAGCACATCTTTGCCTTTCTTCTTCCTGTTGCTCCGCCGTCGGTTTTTCTTTGCCGGGGCAGCCTCCTCACTATCAGATCCTCCTGCTTCTGTATTCTCTCCGGGGAGTTTCCTCCCTTCCTCAGCACGTGCACACTTGTCGGCCAGGGCATATAGCTCACTTACGTCTCTGATCTTGCACATCGCCATCTCCTCCCGCATCCTGCGGTTCCGCGCGTTCTGATGGAACGCGCTGATTACCGCGGCAGGGTGGACATCTGGGATGTTGTGCTGTACACGGCTGAATCTCTGAATGTACTTGCGCAGGGGCTCTCCTTCCTTCTGGGCGAGCAGATGAAGGTCGCTCTCTTGGCCATGAGGCTTGTGGCCGCCTGTAAAGGCGCCGACAAACTGATGGCATAGGTCTGCCCAGGAGGATATGGAATTGTCCGGCAAGTGCATGAGCCAGGATCTGACATTGGGCTTGAGCACCAGCGGGAAGTAGTTGGCCAGGATCTTGTCGTCCCGCCCCCCGGCAGCTTGCACCGCAATGGTGTAGATGCTGAGGAACTCTGACGGATGCGACTTGCCATCGTACTTCTCTGGTACATCTGGCTTGAAATTCTTCGTGCTGGGCCACTGGACTTGCCGCAGCTCACGAGTAAACGCAGGGCATCCTACCGCGTACGGCAAGTCGCCTGGTTCCCTTGGTGCATGCATGTCGACAGAGGGCCCAGCGCGCTGGTCTGATTGATGCCGCGCTTCTCTTCGGTGCTCGATGCGAGTACGAGCGTCTTCTTGCTATCGTTCGTGAAGAACTTGGCGCTGATCGCGATGAGCTCGTGGATCTGATGACGCGGTGGAGTCGCTGTCGAGGTGGATCCGGCGAGTCGGCGATCTTGGCCTTCGGGGTGGAGTGTGCATGGTGGTTGCACCCCCACCGGTTTTTTCGCCATCGGCTCGTGCCTGGCAGCCCTGCCGCAGCAGCGATGTACTCGGCTGCCGCGGAGTGTCGCCATTGGCAAAGCCGATGAGACTCTGAATGGTGGCCCTCCATCCATCGATATTGTCTGCCGTTGGAGGGTAATCCAGGAGCAGTTGAGCTCGCGCCAAAGCTTCTGCTGGAGTGGTGGGTGGCAGTGGCGAACGGTGCGAGGAGCGGGATATGCTCGGACTTCTAACTATGTTAGAAGGAGCAGTATCCCGTCCAGGCGACCGCGTCTCGCTCGTGCCAGCATGTTGGCGTGCATGCTGGTCTTGAGCACCCCGAGATCCACCAGCTCGATCTTGGTCCAGCAAACGTATGGCACTGCGAATACCTTGACGCTGTCGGTCCTGCGCCTCCTGAGATGGGCGCGGTGCATGTACGGATGCCGAGGTCTGCGCAGCCTTGTCCTTGGACCTGGCAGCACCGTGAGCTCCCTCGTCGATGCCCGTTCTTCCGCCGGCGTCTACCCCACCACCCGTTTGCTCCGGTGGTGGTGAGATCGACGTGGACGGAACAGCTGCCACCGGAGCCTTCTTCTTCAGTGGCATGTCGATGAAGAAGATGAAGATCTAGCTCGTGTGAACGCCTGATCAGGTTCACACAACCTCGACGCCCCCTACCTGGCGCGCCAAAGATGTCGGGGAAACTGATCCACAAACACCTATAGGACCGGTGGACCGAGCCCCTTTCGGTTCGGCGGGGGGCGGAGATCGCACGAAGAGCGGATCGAGGCGAAGCACACGAGCAGTTTACCCAGCTTCGAAGCTCTTCGGAGAGATAACACTCCTACTGCTACATGTCTGAGTGTATTGAGTTCTTGCTCGGGAGCGCCGAGTGCTACAGTACACACTAGCTTCTAATGAGACCCAGCGTGAGTGTTTTTCTGCCTTCGAACCCCCTTCTACGTTGCGCATGGGCCTCCTTTTATATGCTAAAGGGGCCACCGACAGGTGGCAACGTAGACAAGGGTAAAAATGGAAAAGGAATTGCGGTTGGTGCAACAACCTGTACAGTGTATCATACTTAACCCTGACGACAGGGGACAAAGGCATTAAATGCCCGTCTGTGTCGCCCAAATAGTGCAAAAAAGGACCGTCAGGGACGCCAACGCTCGCCACGATGGCAATCTTGTCAGCGTCGCTTGCCACCGCGCACCGCTGGCTGCACAGCCTCTTGCCACGCGCGCCTGGAAAGGCCCCAGGGCGACACGTTGGTGGATGTGCTGGAGCGCGGGTACAGAGTGGTAGCTTGCCGCGGCAAGCGCCTTGCCGCGGTCGTTGTCTTGTCGCGTCCGGAAGCTTGTCGCTCACCAGGCCTTGCCGGGACACATGGCGCGTCGCGGCCAGTTCCTTGAGATGCCTTGGTTGGCCTTCTCGGCAAGCTCCTCTTGCCGGGGCCTTGTCTCCTTGGCTTGAATACTTTGTTCTTGAATGGCTCCGACGGAACCACGGAGGACCTTGGCGGTCACCCGGCAAGCCTTGCCGCGGGGTGCTGCAACTGCCCGTGCACAAGTTCGGGATACTAGGGTACCCCTACTCTTGTACACCGACATGCATCTTGTGGAGGAAAATGCTAAGTTGAAAGAGCAACTTGAGAAGGGTCTTGTGACTTGCATACAAGGAGAGAAGAACCTCAATGACCTTTTGAGCAATCGAAAGGAAGTTGTAGCAAAGGAAGGACTTGGATTTACATCCAAGTCAAAGAAGAAGAACAAGAACAAGACAAAGCAATCTCTCCCTCTTAAGGAAACTTTTGTCAAGGCGGGTGAGGGTACCCATGAGAAGAAGAAGAACAAAGAAGTGGGTGGTAATGCGAGGAGGGGCAAAACTGCCCCTACAACAAAGTCGGGAACTTTAACCCTTCTTATGTTTTGTGTCATGCTAGTGATGGGCATGTTTATGCTAAATTTGTTGGTTCTTACTATGAGTACATTTAATGGTCTATTTGGATTGCTAAGACCCTTGTTGCTTACATCAAAGGACTCATTCAAGAATGGGCACCTAAATCCAAGCATTGATCTCTTGTAGGAGTTTGCTTCCTGTGGGGTGTCATGGTTGTTCGATAGTGGAGCAACAAATCACATGACCGAGAGCAAGGACTTGGTGGTGTATGTGCATCCATTTCCATCTATGTCCACCCATGTCCAATTTGGTGATGCCTCAACTTCTAAGGTATTGGGACTTGGCAAGGTGGTCATCTCTCAAGATTTAACAATTGAGAAAGTCATGCTTGTTGAGTCCCTTGCATACAATTTAACTTGCACTTATGGTCTTTGCAACATTCTTTGATCTTGATATTGTAGCCCTTTTGTGGGGCAAGACTCTTAAAGTAGCCTTTGTTGGGCATGTCGAGAACAGTCTCTATGTGGTGAACTTTTCGGAGTGTCCCACTAAGATCGCGACTTGCCTAATGGCTAAAGTTGATGTGGGTTGGCTTTGGCATCGCCGACTAGCCCATGTCCGTGGACTAACGAATGTGAGTTTTGCCAAAGACTATGCTTGCAGTGCTTGTATCGAAGGAAAGCTTCATGAAACGGCTCACCGTCCCTCAACTATCATATATTCAAAGAAGCCCTTGGAGCTCCTTCACATGGATCTCTTTGGACCTCCATCCTTTGATAGTCTTGGTGGAAGAAAGTATCGCTTGGTGATTGTGGATGACTATTCAAGATATAGTTGGGTATAGTTCTTCCAGAGGAAGAGTGAGACTCAACAAACCATCATCAACTTTGCAAATGAAGCTCAATGTCAACATAATGCAAAGATCTTGATGGTTAGAAGTGACAACGGCACCGAGTTCAAGAACTACACCTTGGATGAGTTTCTTAGTGATGAGGGGATCAAGCACCAATATGCCGCACCTTATACCCCTGAACAAAATGGTGTAGCGGAAAGGAAGAACCAGACGTTGATGGATGCGGCAAGGACCGTGATGGCGGCTTTGTACAACTTTTGGGCCGAAGCCATCAACACAGCATGTCATGCATCCAATAGGATCTACCTCCACAAAGGCTTGAACAAGACTCCATACGAGATACTTACCGGCAACAATCCCAACCTCAAGTACTTCCGGTTGTTTGGTTGTAAGTGTTTCATTCTCAAGAAAGGTGTCTGTTTGTCTAAATTTGAACCTAGAGCTCAAGTGGGCATATTTGTTGGTTATGCTACAAACTCTCATGCTTACCGTGTTCTCAACAAGTCCACAAGACTCATTGAGGAGACGTGTAACATGGAGTTTGATGAAAATAACGGCTCCCAAGTGGAGCAAAGTGGTCTTTGTGATATAGGTGATGAAATTCCTCCCCAAGCCATAAGAATAATGGGGATCGGTCAAATACTCAGGGAGAGCCATCACCTACACCAGACCCACACGCTTATGAAGAACAAAATGAAGGCCCTCAACCCCATGAACAAGATCAAGGGCAATATCAACCTCATGGAGATGGAGATGCACCGAATGATGCCCAAGATCAGGTTCATGCCTTCGAGCTCACTCAAGATCAAGAGCAAACTCAAGATCAAGAGCAATCTCAAGACGGTGCTCAAGATCAAGAGCAAGATCAAGACGGTGCTCAAGATGTACAAGATGATCCTCAAATGACCATCGAGGAACTTTTGGAGCGTCGTGCCACTAAGGTGGCTTCCAAACTGGAGCGTCAAAAACATGTCATGGAGAATGTGCTTGGAAGCTTGAGAAAAGGGGTAACTACTTGTAAACAATTGTCAAACTTTTGTGAGCATCACGCGTTTGTTTCGTGCGTTGAACCCTAAAAAGGTACATGAGGCGCTTGATGACGAGGATTGGCTTGAAACTATGCATGATGAACTCAACAACTTCGAGCGCAATCAAGTTTGGGAATTGGTGCCAAGGCCAATGGAGGAACATAATGTCATCGGAACCAAAAGGATCTTCAAGAACAAGAAAGATGTGAACGGTGTGGTAGTTCGAAACAAGGCAAGATTGCTGGCACAAGGCTACTCCCATGTCGAGGGTATCGACTATAGTGAAACTTTTGCCCCCATTGCTCGTCTTGAATCTATTTGCATGTTGCTTGCATATGCTGCTCATCATGATTTGAAATTGCAACAAATGGATGTGAAGAGTGCATTTCTTAATGGTCTTTTGAATGAGTTGGTGTATGTCAAACAACCTCCGAGATTCGAGGATCCCAAGTTCCCCACTCATGTATAAAAACTCAAAAAGGCGCTCTATGGCCTTAAACAAGCCCCACGTGAGTGGTATGAGCACCTTACCGAGTTGTTGCAAGATCGTGGGTTTGAAATTGGGAAAATTGATCCCACTCTTTTTACTAAGAGGGTCAAAGGGGTTTTGTTCATATTCCAACTATATGTTGATGATATTATTTTTGGTTCTCCTAACAAATCTTTCAATGATGAGTTTGCCGCACTAATGACCAAGAAGTTTGAGATGTCTATGATGGGGGAGTTGAAGTTCTTTCTTCGGTTCGAAGTCAAGAAAAAAATAGAAGGAACGTTCATCAACCAAGCCAAGTATACCCAAGACATGCTTAAGAGATTCAAGTTAGAAGATGTCAAGCCGGTCAAGTTTCTGATGCCCACCAAATGCAAGCTTGATAGTGATCCCAATGGTAAAGCGATGGATCAAAAGGTATATCATTCCATGATTGGATCCTTGCTTTACCTTTATGCATCTAGACAGGATATCATGTTAAGTGTAGGAATTTGTGCACGGTTTCAATCCGCACCTAAGGAAATCCACTATGCGGCAGTCAAGCGAATCTTTCAATATTTGGCTCATACCCCAAACTTTGGCTTATGGTGCCCCAAAGGAGCAAGCTTCAATCTCATGGGTTACTCGGATTCTTATTGGACGGCAGATTGTGTGGGGAGGAAGTCAACGTCCGGAGGGTGTCAATTCCTTAGTCTCTCTTTGGTGAGTTGGTTCAAAGAAATAGAATTGTGTCTCTCTCTTGTCCACCGAAGCAGAATATGTAGCCACCGCAAATTGTTGTGCACAATTGCTATGGATGAGGCAAACTTTAAAGGATTACGGGTCACTTGTGACAAAGTGCCTCTTCTATGTGACAATGAAAGTGCAATCATGATTTCTCGCAATCCGGTGCAACATAGCAAAACGAAGCATATTGAGATTCGCCATCATTTGATTCGAGATCACATCAAGCGGGGAGATATTGGTATCATCTACATCAACACTCAAGTGCAACTAGAGGATATTTTCACCAACCCTCTAGATGAAGCAAGATTTCACGAGTTAAGGCATGAGCTAAATATCATTGATTCAAGCAATGTGGCTTGAATCTAGGCACACCCCACTGCACTCATCATTATATCCTGTTTTAGATGTAGGCATGGACATAGGGGGAGTGTTGTTCTCTCAATGAACTCTCCCTCCCCCCATTATGCATAAATCAATCACGTCTTTCACATTAGCCATTTTTGATGGTACGTGTGCTTCAAAGATAAGTTCTAGTCATGAGGCTGATACGTCTCCAACGTATCTATAATTTTTTATTGTTCCATGCTATTATATTATCTGTTTTGGATGTTTAATAGGCATTTATATGCTATTTTATATTATTTTTAGGACTAACCTATTAGCCGAGGGGCCAGTGTCAGTTCTTGTTTTTTTGCCTATTTTAGAGTTTCGCAGAAAAGGAATACCAAACGGAGTCCAAATGGAATGAAACCTTCGCGATGATCTTTCTTGGACCGAAAGTAAACCAGAAGACTTGGAGATGAAGGCGGAGATGCAACAAGGCGGCCACAAGGCAGGAGGGCGCGCCCCCTACCTTGTGGGGTGCCCCTCGTAGCTCCCCTGACCTTGTTCCTTCGCCTATATATACTCTTATACCCTGAAAACATCTAGGAGAGCCACGAAACCACTTTTCCACCGCCACAACCTTCTATACCCGTGAGATCCCATCTAGGGGCCTTTTCCGGCGTCCTGCCGGAGGGGGATTCGATCATGGAGGACTTCTATATCAACACCATTACCTCTTCGATGAAGCGTGAATAGTTTACCACAGACCTTCGGATCCATAGTTATTAGCTAGATGGCTTCTTCTCTCTCTTTGATTTCTCAATAGCATGTTCTCCTTGATGTTCTTGGAGATCTATTCGATGTAATATTCTTTTTGCGGTGTGTTTTCCGAGATCTGAAGAATTATGGATTTATCATCAGATTATCTATGAATATTATTTGGTTCTTCTCTGAATTCTTATATGCATGATTTGATATCTTTTCAAGTCTCTTTGAATTATCGGTTTAGTTTGGCCTACTAGATTGATCTTTCTTGTAATGAAAGAAGTGCTTAGCTTTGGGTTCAATCTTATGGTGTCCTTTCCCGGTGACAGTAGGGGTAGCAAGGCATGTATTGTATTGTTGCCATCGAGGATAAAAAGATGGGGGTTTCATCATATTGCTTGAGTTAATTCCTCTACATCATGTCATCTTACTTAACGCGTTACTCCGTTCTTTATGAACATAATACTCTAGATGCATGCTGGATAGCAGTCGATGTGTGGAGTAATAGTAGTAGATGCAGAATCGTTTCGGTCTACTTGACACATACGTGATGCCTATGTTCATGATCATTGCCTTAGATATCATCATAACTTTGCCCTTTTCTATCAATTGCTCGACATAATTTGTTCACCCACCGTAATATTTGCTGTCTTGAGAGAAGTCACTAGTGAAACCTATGGCCCTGGGTCTCTTTTCCATAATATTGAATCTCTTTTGCATCTTACTAGTTTCCGATCTACTATTTTGCAATCTTTTACTTTCCGATCTATAAACCAAAAGTACCAAAAATATTTACTTTACCGTTTATCTATCTCTATCAGATCTCACTTTTGCAAGTGACCGTGAAGAGATTGACAACCGCTTTATCATGTTGGGTGCAAGTTATTGATTGTTTCTGCAGGTATTCGGTGACTTTTGTGTTGTCTCCTACTGGATTGATACCTTGGTTCTCAAAACTAAGGAAAATACTTACGCTACTTTGCTGCATCACCCTTTCCTCTTCAAGGGAAAACCAAAGTAAGCTCAAGAGGTAGCAAGAAGGATTTATGGCGCCGTTTCTAGGGGATCTATGTCAAGTCAAGCCATACCAAGTACCCATCATAAACTCTTCTCTCTTGCATTACATTATTCGCCATTCGCCTCTCGTTTTCCTCTTCCCCACCTCTAAAATAGTTTTTTAAAAGATTTGACATTCTTATTCGCTTTCTTTCCATATGTCTTTATGTTTCCATGTGCCTTCTATTTGCTTGGATATTTGCTTGCTAAAAATCTATTGATATGGATTCACTTAAAGTGTTCTACTTGGATCATCTTCGACCTATTTGTACTCGTGCTGAAACCCCATCTAGTTTTGTTGAGGGAAAATCTTTAGACGAGCATGCTCATTTTGTGCATCACTGTTTGTCTGAAAAAGGGAGACTCTTATGGAATCAAATAAATAGTTTGTTGTGTTATGCTTGGAATCTTTGTGAAATTTATGATTTTACTTGTTGCTCTAAGAACTCTAAAAAACACCTTCCCTACCTATGTGAGTTTAATGATAATGAAATCTTACCTTCTTATGCAAAGGGTGTTTATAGTTACTATGATATCGAACAAATTGAATAATCTTTTGATTTTTAGGGTGCTTATGAAGTTGCTTCTTTGATTGAAAAGTATGATATTACTCTCTACAAATCTGAAAATTTTGACATACTCAAATATTGCTATGAAAACTATGCTCATAATGTCTATGTCAAAGAATTTATTGAGAGAATGACCGTTGCTTTGGAAGAAAATAATGATATGCATGAATCTATAGATAATTTTGATTTTGATGATTTGATTGAAATATCCCTTGATGAACATGATGCTTGCTATTCTTATGGCCATGATGCCAATATTTATGGAGATGAATTTGCTATAGTCCCTTACGTTAAACATGAGATTGTTGCTATTGCACCCATACTTGATAGTTCGATGAAAATCATGATTGCAATGATGTTAATATAAATTCTATTAATGTCAATTGTGCTAGTAATATGCAAAACCCTAAGCTTGGGGATGCTAGTTTTGCTATGTCTACTATTTGTTGCAATGATCATGATTGGGGTGATTCTTTTTATGATCTTGAAAATTTATTTAATCCCCACGATGAATATGAGATTGATAATAATGTTTGAAATAATATTGAAAGTGGGTATGTAAGAGTGTCAACTTAACATCCCACATATTTGGAGAGTGTTCAATCTTATGAAATTTTGGATAAAAGTGGGTTTGGAGAGGTCATGACTTTAGTTAATGTTAATACCACTATTTTGGAAGAGTGTCAACTTCGCATGCATGTGGATCATGTTGAGAATATGTTATGTGATAGCTATATTGTTCAATTTTCTTATGATCCTACATGAAATTATTATGAGAGGAGAAAATATGGTTGTAGAAATTTTCATGTTATTAAATTACCTATCTTCATGTTGAGATTGCTATCATCTCTTTCGTCTTCCTTGCATATGCTAGTTTTTGCTTGCCTTGACAATTTATTTTCTTATAAAATGCCTATGCATAGGAAGTATGTTGGAATTAGATGTGTTTTTCACATGATATATGATGCTCTCCTTGTGTTTCTCTTTCATGTGAGCATCACTAAAATTATCAATGCCTTGCTAAGGGCGTTAAATGATAGCGCTTGTTGGAGGCAACCCAATTTTATTTTTGTTCTTTGCTATTTGCTACTGCTTAGTAATAAATAATTCATCTAGCCTCTGGTTAGATGTGGTTTTATGTTTTAATTAGTGTTTGTTCCAAGTAGAACCTTTAGGATAGCTTACAGTGATAGTTGTGTTGATCCTGCTGAAAATCAGAATTTGGCGCTTAGTAAATTAGTTTTGAAAATTCACAGAAACATGATTTTGATCTGATTATTTTTTCTCTGGATTGGTACACACATTTCTCAGGTTTTCCTAATTTTTATGGATTTTTGGAGTTACATAAGTATTCGAGAGTTACAGATTACTACAGACTGTTCTGTTTTTGACAGATTCTGTTTTTCGCGTGTTGTTTGCTTATTTTGATGAATCTATGGGTAGTATCGGGGGGTATGAACCATGGAGAAGTTGGAATACGGTAGATATTACCCAATATAAATAAATAACGAGTTTGCAACAGTACCTTAAAGTGGTGATTTATTTTCTTATACTAACGGAGCTCATGAGATTTTGTGTTGAGTTTTGTGTTGTGAAGTTTTCAAGTTTTGGGTGAGGATTTGATGGACTATGGAATAAGGAGTGGCAAGAGCCTAAGCTTGCGGATGCCCAAGGCACCCCAAGGTAATATTCAAGGACAACCAAAAACCTAAGCTTGGGGATGCCCCGGAGGGCATCCCCTCTTTCGTCTTCGTCTATCGGTAACTTTACTTGAGGCTATATTTTTATTCACCACATGATATGTGTTTTGCTTGGAGCGTCTTGTATGATTTGAATCTTCTGTACACACCTTTTGGGAGAGACACACATGAATCGTGATTTATTGGAATACACTATGTGCTTCACTTATATTTTTTGAGCAAGGCAATATTGCTCTAGTACTTCACTTATATCTTTTTAGAGAACGGCGGTGGCTTTATTTTATAGAAATTGTTGAACTCTCATGCTTCACTTATATCATTTTGAGAGTCTTTTAGAATAGCATGGTAATTTGCTTGGGTTATAAAACTAGTCCTAATATGATGGGCATCCAAGATCGATATAATAAAAACTTTCATATGAAGTGCATTGAATACTATGAGAAGTTTGATTCTTTATGATTGTTTTGAGATATGAAGATGGTGATATTAGAGTCATGCTAGTGGAGTAATTTTGAATTTGAGAGATACTTGTGTTAAAGTTTGTGATTCATGTAGCATGCACGTATGGTGAACCATTATGTGATGAAGTTGGAGCATGATTTATTTATTTATTGTCTTCCTTATGAGTGGAGGTCGGGATCGCGCGATGGTTAACTCCTAACAACCCTTCCCCTAGGAGCATGCACGTAGTGCTTGGTTTTGATGACTTACAGATTTTTTGCAATAAGTATGTGAGTTCTTTATGACTAATGTTGAGTCCATGGATTATACGCACTCTCACCCTTCCACCATTGCTAGCCTCTCTTGTGTCGCGCAACTTTCGCCGGTACCATACACCCACCATTACCTTCCTCAAAATAGCCACCATACCTACCTATTATGGCATTTCCATAGCCATTCCGAGATATATTGCCATGCAACTTTCCACCGTTCTGTTTATTATGAAACACTCCATCATTGTCATATTGCTTTGCATGATCATGTAGTTGACATCGTATTTGTGGCAAAGCCGCCGTTCATACTTTTTCATACATGTCACTCTTGAATCATTGCACATCCCGGTAAACCGCCAGAGGCATTCACATAGAGTCATATTTTGTTCTAAGCATTGAGTTGTAATTCTTGAGTTGTAAGTAAATAAAAGTGTGATGATCTTCATTATTAGAGCATTGTCCCATGTGAGAAAGGATGATGGAGACTATGATTCCCCCACAAGTCGAGATGAGACTCTGGACGAAAAAAAGGCCATAAAAAAGAGAGAAGGCCCAAATAAAAAAATGAGAGAAAAAGAGAGAAGGGACAATGTTACTATCCTTTTTCCACACTTGTGTTTCAAAGTAGCACCATGATCTCCATGATAGAGAGTCTCCTATGTTGTCACTTTCATATGCTAGTGGGAATTTTTCATTATAGAACTTGGCTTGTATATTCCAATGATGGGCTTCCTCAAAGTGCCCTAGGTCTTTGTGAGCAAGCAAGTTGGATGCACAACCACTTAGTTTCTTTTTGAGCTTTCACACACGTATAGCTCTAGTGCATCCGTTGCATGGCAATCCCTACTCACTCACATTGATATCTATTGATTGGCATCTCCATAGCCTGTTGATACGCCTAGTTGATGTGAGATTATCTTCTCCTTTTTGTCTTCTCCACAACCACTATTCTATTCCACCTATAGTGCTATGTCCATGGATCACGCTCATGTATTGCGTGAAAGTTGAAAAAGTTTGAAAATACTAAAGTATGAAACAATTGCTTGGCTGAAACCGGGGTTGTGCATGATTTAATATTTTGTGTGATGAAGATAGAGCATAGCCAGACTATATGATTTTGTAGGGATAGCTTTCTTTGTCCATGTTATTTTGAGAAGACATGATTGCTTTGCTAGTATACTTGAAGTATTATTGTCTTTATGTCAATATTAAACTTTTGTTTTGAATCTTTTGGATTTGAATATTCATGCCACAATAAAGAAAATTACATGGATAAATATGTCAGGTAGCATTCCACATCCAAAAATTTGTTTTTATCATTTACCTACTCGAGGACGAGCAGGAATTAAGCTTGGGGATGCTTGATACGTCTCCAACGTATCTATAATTTTTGATTGTTCCATGCTATTATATTATCTGTTTTGGATTTTTTTTAATAGACATTTATATGCTATTTTATTATTTTTTGGACTAACCTATTAACCGAGGGCCCAGTGCCAGTTTCTGTTTTTTTGTGTGCCTATTTTAGAGTTTTGCAGAAAAGGAATACCAAACGGGGTCCAAACGGAATGAAACCTTCGCAATGATCTTTCTTGGACCGAAAGGAAACCAGAAGACTTGGAGATGACGTCGGAGACGCAACAAGGCGGCCATGAGGCAGGAGGGTGTGCCCGGGGGGTAGGGTGTGTCCCCTACCTCGTGCCCCCCTCGTAGCTCCCCTAACCTAGTTCCTTCGCCTATATATACTCTTATACCCTGAAAACATCCAGGAGAGCCACGAAACCACTTTTCCACCACCGCAACCTTCTGTATCCGTGAGATCCCATCTAGGGGCCTTTTCCGGTGTCCTGCCAGAGGGGGGTTCGATCATGGAGGGCTTCTACATCAACACCATTACCTGTCCGTTGAAGCGTGAGTAGTTTACCACAGACCTTCGAGTCCATAGTTATTAGCTAGATAGCTTCTTCTCTCTCTTTGATTCTCAATACCATGTTCTCCTCGATGTTCTTGGAGATCTATTCAATGTAATATTCTTTTGCGGTGTGTTTGCCGAGATTCAATGAATTGTGGATTTATGATCAGATTATCTATGAATATTATTTGGTTCTTCTCTGAATTCTTATATGCATGATTTGATATCTTTGCAAGTCTCTTCGAATTATCGGTTTAGTTTGGCCTACTAGATTGATCTTTCTTGCAATGGGAGAAGTGCTTAGCTTTGGGTTCAATCTTGCGGTGTCCTTTCTTAGTGACAGTAGGGGCAACAAGGCACGTATTGTATTGTTGCCATCGAGGATAAAAAGATGGGGTTTTCATCATATTGCTTGAGTTAATTCCTCTACATCATGTCATCTTACTTAATGCGTTACTCCGTACTTTATGAACTTAATACTCTAGATGCATGCTGGATAGCGGTCGATGTGTGGAGTAATAGTAGTAGATGCAGAATCGTTTCGGTCTACTTGACACGGATGTGATGCCTATGTTCATGATCATTGCCTTAGATATCATCATAACTTTGCGCTTTTCTATCAATTGCTCGACAGTAATTTGTTCACCCACCGTAATATTTGCTATCTTGAGAGAAATCACTAGTGAAACCTATGGCCCCCGGGTCTCTTTTCCATAATATTGAATCTCTTTTACATCCTACTAGTTCCTGAGCTACTATTTTGCAATCTTTTACTTTCAGATCTATAAACCAAAAATACCAAAAATATTCACTTTACTGTTTATCTATCTCTATCATATCTCACTTTTGTAAGTGACCGTGAAGGGATTGACAACCCCTTTATCATGTTGGGTGCAAGTTATTGATTGTTTGTGCAGGTATTCGGTGACTTGTGCATTGTCTCCTACTGGATTGATACCTTGGTTCTCAAAACTACGGGAAATACTTACGCTACTTTGCTGCATCACCCTTTACTCTTCAAGGGAAAACCAACGCAAGCTCAAGAGGTAGCAGGGCCCAAGGTTAAAACTTCACGGTGCCATACTCTTACACTCAAACATAGGTGGCCACGGCCACTGCCCCTTTTTATCCTTAAAAGGGTTGGTTTATTTGGTTCTTATTCGCTCTTGTTAGATCTTTTAGGACCTAGGTGTTGTGATCTCCAAGTAGTGGCTTTCTTGGTTGCTTCTTGCACTTGTGGAGATCACCACACCTTGTTCCAGTGTCATTTTTTCATCCCAATCCTTTCTCTATCTATTAACCATCTATTACAATTGTACACAAACTTGTTCTTTGTGTGGGTGATGGTGTCTAGGTAGTACAACCGGTGTACCCAGCGGTTCAACCGCTGGAGCACTCATTTGTGCCGTCCCAAGGGTTTCACCTGGCCTGTCTGCACGGTTCCACCACTAGGCCTCCAATTGAACCCCTGGCCGATACTACCACTCGATTTCTGGCGGTACTACCGCTGCCTCCCAGGCGATGCAAGTACCGCCCGCAACTGTTGGTATGTCCTAGGGAGCGGTACAACCGTTCTTAGGAGCGGTACAACTGCTCTGCGGTCTACGGGTATATATAGGGGTCGGGGCCGAAAGGGTATCTTCTCCCTTCGCCCCCGTTCCCCTCGCCTGCCCTAGACGCCAGACGCCATTGTCCGTGTCCCGGAGTGCTTGTCGGCGCTACGGATCCGTCGGCCCTCCTTGGATCTGATCCGTGGAGGCCCTCCTCCCTCTCGATCTCTTCCCATGGATGTCGGTAATGCCCCATTCCCTCTTTCTAGGG
This sequence comes from Triticum dicoccoides, assembly GCF_002162155.2. Lineage (NCBI taxonomy): Eukaryota > Viridiplantae > Streptophyta > Magnoliopsida > Poales > Poaceae > Triticum > Triticum dicoccoides. Next base: position 631,327,964 of record NC_041381.1, read on the forward strand.
TCTCAATTCTTGATCCCCTTTCTTAGGGATTGCTTGATATCCCGCGTTTTTGTTTAAGCTATTGGGAGGAAGAGATCTATATGCCTCCTACTATTGTTTGGGTGTCTTAGAACTTAGAATATTGCTAGGTTGATTTGAATCCCGTAGGTAGTTGTTCTCGATTTGGTAACTCTGCTCACTTCCAGCGGTTCTATCGCCCCTGCTGGTGGTACAACCGCTCGAGCGGTTCTACCGGTTGTAGAACTGGTACAGCCGGGGTTTCTGAACCACATAGCACTGTTTTACTTTCTTTGATTCACACGCAATATATTTCCCTGCTCATGTGTGCAATCCTCTAATCTTTGCTGGGCATCTTGTGTTTCTCTCGTGTGTGTTTGCAGGTGGCTCTAGTTCTTGTTCTACCCCTCGCACCAAGACCAAGAAACGAGTTCAAAGATGCAAGCGCCCTTCTTAGTCAGATGGGAAAGAGGTTGTGATTCCCACCAAGCCAACCCTTCATGAGAAGTCTGCCACTGCCAAGTAACGTGTGATCATGCCTTTGCATAAATGGAAAGCCAAGGAGTGGGATGCCTTCCGGAAAAATAATCCGTACACCGTTCCTATTGCTCCTCATTGTACTAATGTTCACTTCCGGAATGAGATGCAAGAGAGGATTGTTTATGAACTCTTCGAGCATAACAAGAATCGGATCACCAAGCAATGAACCATTGACCTTGACCATTGGAGGAATAACATGGAGTACTTTGAGGAGGCCTTGGCTCTATGTGAGGAGTTTGATTTGGTCAAAATCATGACTCTCAACTATGACTTTGATGGTCAGCTTATTCATCAGTTTTATGCAACCGTTCACTTTGGTGAAGATGATGCTCGCACTCTCTCCTTCATGTGCCGTGATGAGTTCTTCCATGTACCTTGGAGGGCCTTCTGCAATGCTATTGGCTATGAGGATACCGGTCTTCAAGGAAATGGAGGCATTTGTCCTCACGACCATCCCCATTCCATGCCTAAGGAGAAGCTTGCACCTTTGTACATTCGTGGTCGAGGTACTATTGGAGAGTCTAAGGATGTTCATAAGGTTTATGACATTATGCATCGTGTGTTTTGCAATGTGCTTCTACCCAAGGTTGGGAATAAGGATGAGATCTATGGGTATCTTGTTGACCTACTTGTTGCTATGAAGACCAAAATGGGATCGGGTGCTACCTTTGATGTGTCCAACTGGCTTTGGCAGGAGATGTACAACATGGTCATCTACAGAAAGGTTCCCATCTATGAACCATTTTTCATGTGCTTTCTGAACTCTGTTTGGGCTATTCGTCGTCCTGGAGAGCTCCTCACCTCGCTAGATAACCTCACTGTGCATGAGGTCAAGCAGCTCAAGAAGAAGACAGTTTTCCTGTGGATCATCCCGAGGATGTGTATGCCACCTCCGATGATGAGGACTTTGAGATGGAGCCGGGTTCCAAGCCCTCCTAGGTGGCCAAGCTCACTGCTAAAGTGAAGAAGACCTTCTGCCTTCAGACAGATATCCATCAGAATATGTATGAGGCACATTTCAATGAGAAGCTTGCTCGGCGCCATCAGATTTACATGATGAAGCATCTCAATATGGTTGTGAAGAGTGGGTCGGATAAGAGCATCACTCCAGAGGACCGGTGGATCTCTAGGCAGAACACCTGGATTGATGATGAGGCTGAGGCATCTGACCCTCCTGCCACCTCCATGTCTGCTGCTGTTGCTGATGATGATGATATTGAAGAAGATGATGAGCCCGAAGAGAGTGATTCAAATGCGATCGAGGGGTCGGACGAGATCTACTGAGCTCTAGGGCGTTAGCATCACTCTTTTCCTTTTTGGTGTCTTGATGCCAAAGGGGAGAGAGTTCTATTAGGTCTTGGGATTTGCATGGGAGTTGCTTGGGTTGTGTTTTGTGTTTCGTCGAGTTATGTGTTGAACTTGAGTTCTTTTTAAGTTTGTGGATCTTATGGTGTGAGACATGCTTACTCTATCTATCTACTGTTTATCCTTAGCTTGTCTTTCCTTCTTGTATGCTTATTGCTTATCTATCTCAGTTAGTAGTTGTGGTGGGTCTATAAAATCTAGGGGGAGCTTTGATCCTAATGTGTGACTTTGCATTCCAAAAGCAAATTCAAAATAGCACACACATCCAGGGGAGCCTGTCTATATTTTACAGACCTTTTTGTGCAAATCTCGTTGTTTTCATCATCCACCAAAAAGGGGGAGATTGTTAAAACATTTCCCATGTTTTGGGTGATGATGACAACCCTCCTTGTATTCTAATCTTGTGATTAGTTCTTCAGGTTCGCATCGACTAGGTATTCTCTCTGGAAGGAAAAGATCGAAGACGGAGTTGCCTGTGCGTTTTATTTCTTTGGTCATAGGAAACCCGTACTATCAAGAGAGAATCCACATCGGAAGGCATTGGGTGAATCATTGCACGTACACTCTCTTTGTCACCCACCTTCTCATTTCGTTCTGTGTAGAGAGAGGTCCCCTATGTTTCTTGCTGGTGCAGTGGCTTCTCCTCATCAGTTGTAGCGCATTCTAGGGCAGTTGTACCGCTGGCCCTGTTGTACCATTGCAACCACCTCCCCAGGGGTCATACCCTGGGGTTGCACCTCCCAGGTTCTTGCCAATCGGTTGTAATGCTGCCCCAGGGTGGTGGTACTGCCCGTCCAATGGTAGAATCCTGGGGTTGTACTTGGGCGGTTGTACCGGCCGGGTACCGCTCAACCACCAGACAAGGTTCTGTGATGGGGCGGTACTTGGGTGGTGGTGGCCCAATCGTTCTGGTTGTGCTCCGCATACCGATACTACCGGTTGTCCTGAGCGGTTCTACCGCTTGGGACTTAGCCACCCCGTGCACCAGGTGCGAGCAGTTGTTCCGAATGCTCTACCACTCGACCACCGCCCATGGAGGTGACTCCCTTCGGTTTCAAGGCGGTTGTGGAACGGTAATGAAGCGGTTGGTCCGGTTGTTTTTAATAACCGATACTACCACTCTGGCGACCGGTTGTAGCGCCTGCTAGGGTTTCAATAGCTTCGCATGATCCCTGGTTGTAACGGGGAGAGGAGCGGTTGTACCACTGCAATGTAAAAACTGCTGTAACGGCTCGATCTTAGGGTTTCCTATATAAAGGGGGGTCTTCCACGTACACCCCTTACCTCTAGCCTCTCTCTCTCTCTCTCCACCATTGATGCCCTTCAAGCTTTGTTGCCTGATCTCTCTCTCTAGCCACTCAAACTTGCTGATTTGCTAGGGATTGAAGGAGGAGACCTAGATCTACACTTCCACCCAAGCATATTTGATTCCCCCATACTTTCTTCTATGGATTTTGTTACTCTTGGGTGTTTGAGCACCCTAGATGCGTGAGGTCACCTTGGATCCATATTCCATTGTGGTGAAGCTCCGCAATTTCGTTGCGAGCCTCCAATTCGGTTGTGGAGAGAGCCCCAACCTTATTTGTAAAGGTTCGGTTGCCGCCTTCAAGGGCACCACTAGTGGAATCACGACATCTCGCATTGTGTGAGGACGTGAGGAGAATACGGTGGCCCTAGTGGCTTCTTGGGGAGCATTGCGCCTCCACACCGCTCCAATGGAGACGTACTTCCCCCAAAGGGAAGGAACTTTCGTAACACCTCCTCGTCTCCATCGGTTCCACTCATGGTTATCTCTTCCCTTTACTTTGTGGAAGTCCTTATTGTGTTGCATCCTTTGCTTGCACTTGTTGTTGTTTTGGTACTAGCATCATATAGGTTGCTCACCTAGTTGCACATCTAGACAACCTATTTGTTGTTAAACCTAATTTGTTAAGAAAAGCTAAAAATTGCTAGTTGCCTATTCACCCCCCTCTAGTCAACCATATCGATCCTTTCATCTAGGGGCTCGGGTTGGGGCTGCTATTCGAACAGGCACCGGGGTTTGAGCTCCCATAGAGATCCACCTCCGGTGGCCTGTCGTCTCCACCGCCAGCAGGCCTGCCGCAGTCGCCGCCGCCACTCGACGTCGCTGTCTGAGAGGAGAGGGTGCGGGGGAGGGAAAGAGATGGAGAGGACTGAGCGGGGAGGAACTGGTAGAAGAGGGTTCCAGCTCAAACCGGCCCGCACACGGCGTCTGACGCCGTCTAACGGCTTAGACAAATGAACAGTGCCTCCACATTAACAAAAGTGGGTCCCACCTATCATAATCCCACTTAATATGACCAAACCGAGCACCTAGTGTTTTCTGCAAAAAAATAGCCTGGGAATTAGTGTTTTGGGGCACAAAACTATAGACTTGTGGTTTCTACAAACCTAGCCTTTAATGTTGATGTTTTCTGCAATTCACTCGCTTTGTTGTCTTCTCTTTTTCTTTCACCTCTATCGCTCGTTTTGTGGGTGCATTTGTAGTCGATCTTTTTTTGCCTTGTGGTCGTAGACGAAGCTCAATTCAGATCGATCATATTCTGCTCCTCTCTCCTTTTTCTCCAAATAAAGCAAGTACAAAAGCTTGGTCATATTGAAAAAACTACCTGTGTGGGTGGGCGAGATTTTCAGATCGGCGATTGAGGCGATCGTGATGAGTTAGTCGTTCTGGCAGTCAGCAGCGGCGGGGCCATCGTGTCGGACCCTCTCTCCCTGGTAAGTCTCTCCTCTTTCGGCGCCTTGCAGCGTCTAGGTTTCCCTAATTTCCCTATGCTTTGCGGCGCCATGTCCAAGGCCGATCGTGCCGCGGCGCGTTGATACGTCTCCAATGTATCTATAATTTTCGATTGTTCCATGCTATTATATTATCATTCTTGGATGTTTTACAATCATTTTATAGTCATTTTATATCATTTTTTGGTACTAACCTGACATAGTGCCCAGTGCCAGTTGCTGTTTTCTGCATGTTTTTTACATCGCAGGAATCAATACCAACGGAGTCCAAACGCAGCGAAACTTTTTGAGAATTTTTTTGGGCCAGAAGACATCCAGTGGGCCAAGCCTGCACCTCGGGGGGTGCCTCGAGGAGCACAACACCCACCAGGACACGCCAGGAGGCCCAGGCGCGCCCTGGTGGGTTCTGCCCACCTCGGGTGCCCCCTGAACCGCCTCTTTGCTCTATAAATACCCCAATATTCCAGAAACCCTAGGGGAGTCGACGAAAATCGATTCCAGCCGCCGCAGAGTCCAGAACCACCAGATCCAATCTAGACACCATCACAGAGGGGTTCATGATACGTCTCCAATGTATCTATAATTTTTTATTGTTCCATGCTGTTATATTATCATTCTTAGATGTTTTACAATCATTTCATAATCATTTTATATCAGTTTGGTACTAACCTATTGACATAGTGCCAAATGCCACTTGTTATTTTCTGCATGTTTTTTACATCGCAGGAAATCAATATCAGACGAGTCCAAATGCCACGTGATACGTCTCCAACGTATCTATAATTTTTTATTGTTCCATGCAATTATATTACCCGTTTTGGATGTTTATGGGCTTTATTTTACACATTTATATCATTTTTGGGACTAACCTACTAGCCCGAGGCCCAGCCCGTATTGCTGTTTTTTTGCCTATTTCAGTGTTTCGAAGAAAAGGAATATCAAACGGAGTCCAAACAGAATGAAACCTTCGGGAGCGTGATTTTTGGAACGAACATGATCCAGAGGACTTGGAGTGCAAGTCAAGAAGCAGTCGAGGCGGCCACGAGGGTGGAGGGCGCGCCCACCCCTACTAGGCACGTCCCCCTATCTTGTGGGCCCCTCGGGCATCCACCGACCTACTTCTTCCTCCTATATATACCCATGTACCCCGAAAACATCAGGGGAGCCCATGAAAAACTATTTCCACCACCGTAACCTTCTGTATCCGCGAGATCCCATCTTGGATCCTTTGCCGGTGCTCCGTCGGAGGGGGAATCAACCACGTAGGGCTTCTACATCAACACCATAGCCCCTCCGATGAGTTGTGAGTAGTTTACCACAGACCTTCGGGTCCATAGTTATTAGCTAGTTGGCTTCTTCTCTCTTTTTGGATCTCTGCTACGTCTCGAGCTTGCGTTGGTTTTCCCCGAAGAGGAGAGGATGATGCAGCATAGTAGCGTAAGTATTTCCCTCAGTTTTTGAGAACCAAGGTATCAATCCAGTAGGAGGTCACGCACAAGTCCCTCGTACCTGCACAACACGATAGCAACTCGCAACCAACGCTTAGGGGTTGTCAATCCCTTCACGGTCACTTACGAGAGTGAGATCTGATAGAGATAATATTTTTGGTATTTTTGATAGATAGACGCAAAGTAAAAAGTAAAGGTAAAGTAAAAACAAAGCAAGTAAATAAAGTGATATAGATTGATATGATGAGAATAGACCCGGGGGGCATAGGTTTCACTAGTGGCTTCTCTCGAGAGCATAAGTATTCTACGGTGGGTGAACAAATTACTGTTGAGCAATTGACAGAATTGAGCATAGTTATGAGTATATCTAGGCAATGATCATGTATATAGGCATCACGTCCGAGACAAGTAGATCGAAATGATTCTGCATCTACTACTATTACTCCACTCATCGACCGCTATCCAGCATGCATCTAGAGTATTAAGTAAAAACAGAGTAACGCCTTAAGCAAGATGACATGATGTAGAGGGATAAATTCATGCAATATGATAAAAAAAACCATCTTGTTATCCTCGATGGCAATAATACAATACGTGCCTTGCAACTCTTTCTGTCACTGAGTAAGGACACCGCAAGATTGAACCCAAAGCCATGCACTTCTCCCATTGCAAGAACTACCAATCTAGTTGGCCAAACCAAACGGATAATTCGAAGAGACTTGCAAAGATAACTCAATCATACATAAAAGAATTCAGAGAAGAATCAAATATTTTCCATAGATAATACTGGATCATAAACCCACAATTCATCGATCTCAACAAACACACCGCAAAAAGAAGATTACATCGAATAGATCTCCACAAGAGAGGGGGAGAACATTGTATTGAGATCCAAAAAGAGAGAAGAAGCCATCTAGCTACTAGCTATGGACCCGAAGGTCTGAAGTAAACTACTCACACTTCATCGGAGGGGCCATGGTGATGATGTAGAAGCCCTCCGTGGTGGATGCCCCCTCCGGCGGAGCTCCGAAACAGGCCCCAAGATGGGATCTCGTGGATACAGAAGGTTGCGGCAGTGGAATTAGGTTTTTAGCTCCCCCTCTGATCATACGGGGATGCGTAGGTATATATAGGAGGAAGGGGTACGTTGGTGGAGCTCCGAGGGGCCCACGAGGTAGGGGGCGTGCCCGGGGGGAGGGGCGCGCCCTCCACCCTCGTGACCGCCTCGTGGCTTTCTTGACGGAGGGTCCAAGTCTCCTGGATCTTATCTGATGAGAAAATCACGTTCCCGAAGGTTTCATTCCGTTTGGACTTCGTTTGATATTCTGTTTCTTCGAAACACTGGAAAAGGCAAAAAAAACAGCAATTCTGGGCTGGGCCTCCGGTTAATAGGTTAGCCCCAAGAATAATATATAAGTGGAAAATAAAGCCCAATATAGTCCAAAACAGTAGATAAAGTAGCATGGAGCAATCAAAAATTATAGATACGTTGGAGACGTATCAAGCATCCCCAAGCTTAATTCCTACTCGTCCTCAAGTAGGTAAATGATAAAAAAGAATTTTTGATGCGGAGTGATACTTTGGCATAATTTCAATGTAAATCATCTTAATTGTGATATGAATATTCAGATCCGAAAGATTCAAGACAAAAGTTCATATTGACAAAGAAATAATAATACTTTAAGCATACTAATCAAAGCAATCATGTCTTCTCAAAATAACATGGCAAAAGAAAGTTCATCCCTACAAAATCATATAGTTAGGCTATGCTTCATTTTCGTCACACAAAGATGTTCCCAACTTCTATACCCCCGATGACAAGCCAAGCAATTGTTTCATACTTAAATAATCTCAAACTTTTTCAACCTTCACGCAATACATGAGCGTGAGCCATGGATATAGCACTATGGGTGGAATAGAATATGATGATGGGGATTGTGTGGAGAAGACAAAAAGGAGAAAGTCTCACGTTGACGAGGCTAATCAACGGGCTATGGAGATGCCCATCAATTGATGTCAACATGAGGAGTAGGGATTGCCATGCAACGGATGCACTAGAGCTATGAATGCTCAACAAGAGAAAACTAGTGGGTGTGCATCCAACTTGCTTGCTCATGAAGACCTAGGGCATTTGAGGAAGCCCATCGTAGGAATATACAAGACAAGTTCTATAATGAAAAATTCCCACTAGGATGAAAAGACAACTTATGAGACTCACTACATGAGGAACAAGGTGCTACTTTGAAGCACAATATATGAGACTCACTATATGAAGAACAAGGTGCTACTTTGAAGCACAAGTGTGGAAAAAGAGATAGTAGCATTGCCCTTTTTTATTTTCTTTTTTTTTGGGCCTTTCCTTTTTTTGGCCTTTCTCTTTTTTTTGGGCAATGCTCTAATAATGATGATCATCACACTTCTATTGATTACAACTCGAAACTTAGAACAAGATATGACTCTATATGAATGCCTCTGGCGGTGTACCGGGATGGTGCAATGAATCAAGAGTGACATGTATGGAAAATAATGCATGGTGGCTTTGCCACAAATACGATGTCAACTACAAGATCATGCAATGGCAATATGACAAAAGTAATGCATGTCATGATGATGATGATGGAAGTTGCATGGCAATATATCTCGGAATGGCTATGGAAATGCCATAATAGGTAGGTATGGTGGCTGTTTTGAGGAAGATATAAGGAGGTTTATGTGTGATAGAGCGTATCGTATCCCGGGGTTTGGATGCACCGGCGAAGTTTGCGTCAACTCTCAATGTGAGAAAGGGCAACGCACGGTACCGAAGAGGCTAGCAATGGCGGAAAGGTGAGAGTGCGTATAATCCATGGACTCAACATTAGTCAAAAGAACTCATATACTTGTTGCAAAAATTTAGAAGTCATCAAAAATTCAAATACTATGCGCATGCTCCTAGGGGGATAGATTGGTAGGAAAAGACCATCGCTCGTCCCCGACCGCCACTCATAAGGATGCACAAGCCAGGTACACTTCATGTTTCAAATTTGTTACATAACTTTAACCATACGTGCATGCTACGGGATTTGCAAACTTCAACACAAGTATTTCTCAAATTCATAATGACCCAACTAACACAACTATGATATTATCACCTCCATATCTCAAAACAATTATCAAGCATCAAACTTATCTTAGTATTCAACGCACTCAAAAGAAAGTTTCACATATCTTGAATACCAAGTATATTAACATTAAGCAAATTACCATGCTATTGACGACTCTCAAAATAATCTAAGTGAAGCATGACAGATCAAGTTTCTTTAAAACAAATCCACCACCGTGCTCAAAAATATCTAAGTGAAGCACTAGAGCAAAAATTATCACGCTCAAAAGATATAAGTGAAGCACTATGAGCAAAACTATCAAGCTCAAAAGATATAAGTGAAGCACATAGAGTATTCTAGCAAATTTCAATTCATGTATGGCTCTCTCAAAAGGTGTGTACATCAAGGATGATTGTGGTAAACTAACAAGAAAAGATGCAAATAATACAAGACGCTCCAAGCAAAACACATATCATGTTGGTGAATAAAAATATAGCTCCAAGTAAATTACCGATGGAAGTGGACGAAAGAGGGGATGCCTTCCGGGGCATCCCCAAGCTTTGACTTTTTGGTGTCCTTGGATTATCTTCGGGGTGCCATGGGCATCACCAAGCTTAGGCTCTTTCCACTCCTTGTTCCATAATCCATCAAAAGAATTCACCCAAAACTTGAAAACTTCACAACACAAAACTCAACAGAAATCTCGTGAGCTCTGTTAGAGAAAGAAAACAAAAGACTACTTCAAGGTACTGTAATTAACTCATTCTTTATTTATTTTGGTGTTAAACCTACTGTATTCCAACTTCTCTATGGTTTATAAACTAATTTATTAGCCATAGATTCATCAAAATAAGCAAACAACACACGAAAAACAGAATCTGTCAAAAACAGAACAGTCTGTAGTAATCTGTAACTAACGCAACCTTATGTAACTCTAAATATTGTACCAAAATAGGAAGTCCTGGAAATTTTGTTTATTGATCAGCAGCAAAAAGAATCAACGCAAAAGCACTCTCCAGTAAACAATGGCATCTAATCTCGTGAGCGCTAAAGTTTCTGTTTTTCAGCAGAATCAAATCAACTATCATCGTAGGTTATCCTATAGGTCCTACTTGGCACAAACACTAATTGAAACATAAAACCACATCCAAACAGAAGGTAGATGGATTATTTATTCCTAAACAGAAGCAAAAACAAAAAACACAAAATAAAATTGGGTTGCCTCCCAACAAGCGCTATCGTTTAACGCCCTAGCTAGGCATAAAAGCAAGGATAGATCTAGGTATTGCCATCTTTGGTAGGCAATCCATAAGTGGCTCTCATGATAGATTCATATGGTAATTTTATTTTCTTTATAGTGAAGTGTTCCATACCCTTCTTTAAGGGAAATAGGAATCTAATATTCCCTTCCTTCATATCAATAATTGCACCAATCGTTCTAAGGAAAGGTCTACCAAGAATAATAGGACATGAAGGATTGCAATCTATATCAAGAACGATAAAATCCACGGGCACATAATTCCTATTTGAAACAATAAGAACATCATTAATTCTTACCATAGGCTTTTTAATAGTGGAATCCGCAAGATGCAAGTTTAGAGAGCAATCATCAAAATCACGGAAATCTAGCAAATCACATAAAGTTTTGGGAATAGTAGAGACACTAGCACCCAAATCACATAAAGCATGAAACTCAAAGTCTTTAATTTTAATTTTAATCATAGGTTCCCACTCATCATAGAGTTTTCTAGGGATAGAAACTTTCAACTCAAGTTTTTCTTCGTAAGATTGCATCAAGGCATCAACAATGTGTTCGGTAAAGGCCTTATTTTGACTATAAGTACGAGGAGATTCTAGCACGGATTGCAACAAGGAAATACAACCAATCAAAGAGCAATTTTCATAATTAAATCCCTTGAGATCCAAAATAGTGGGTTTAGCAACATCACAGTTTTTATTTATTTCAATCCCACTTTCATCAATTTCATCATCAAGATCTAGAAACTCCGAATTCTTAGAACGCCTTCTAGGTAAAGGAAGATCATATTCAGTTTCATCAAGATTCATATTGCAAAACAAAGATTTAATGGGGGACACATCAATAACTTTTAGATCTTCATCTTGATTTTCATAGGGATTAGAAGAACACGCTTTAATAAAGGCATCTTTGGAAGCACGCATCCTAGCGGTTCTTTCTTTGCACTCATCAATGGAAATTCTCATGGATTTTAGAGACTCATTGATATCATGCTTAGGAGGAATAGATCTAAGCTTTAAAGAATCAATTTCAAGAGAAATTCTATCAACGTTCCTAGCCAAATCATCAACTTTAAGCAATTTCTCTTCAAGCAAAGCATTAAAATTCTTTTGTGAATTCATAAACTCTTTAACACTACTCTCAAATTCAGAGGGCATGTTACTAAAATTTCCATAAGAGTTGTTGTAGGAATTTCCATAATTATTAGAAGGATTACTAGGATAAGGCCTAGGATTAAAATTCCCTCTATAAGCGTTGTTTCAAAAACTATTCCTACCAACAAAATTCACGTCCATAGATTCATTGTTATTCTCAAGCAAAGTATATAAAGGCATATCATTGGGATCAAGAGGAGTATTTTTAGGAGCAAACATCTTCATAAGTTCATCCATCTTTTCACTCAAAACGTTGATTTCTTCTATAGCATGCACTTTTTTACTAGAAGATCTTTCGGTGTGCCATTGAGAATAATTAGCCATAATATTATCAAGCAATTTGGTAGCACCTCCTAAAGTAATTTCCATAAACGTGCCTCCCGCGGCCGAATCTAAAAGATTTCTAGAAGCAAAATTCAATCCGGCATAAAAAATTTGTATGATCATCCATAAATTCAAACCATGAGTAGGGCAATTGCGAAGCATTAATTTCATTCTTTCCCAAGATTGGGCAACATGCTCATGATCAAGTTGTTTAAAATTCATGATATCGTTCCTAAGAGTGATAATCTTAGCGGGAGGAAAATACTTAGAGATAAAAGCATCTTTGCACTTGTTCCAAGAATCAATACTATTTTTAGGCAAAGACGAAAACCAAACTTTAGCACGATCTCTAAGTGAAAACGGAAATAACTTCAATTTGACAATATTGTTATCCGTATCTTTTTTCTTTTGCATATCACACAAATCAACAAAATTGTTTAGATGAGTAGCAGCATCTTCACTAGGAAGGCCGGCGAATTGATCTTTCATAACAAGATTCAACAAAGCGGTATTGATTTCACAAGACTCATCATTATTAAGAGGAGCAATCGGAGTACTAAGGAAATCATTATTATTGGTATTCGAGAAATCACACAATTTGGTATTATCTTGCGCCATGGCAACAAGTAATCCAACACAAAAGCAAACAGAAAGGCAACGAGAAAAGGCAAACGGGAAAGAGAGGAGGAGATTGGGAAAGAGAGGGCGAATAAAATGGCAAGGGTGAAGTGGGGGAGTGGAAAACGAGAGGCAAATGGCAAATAATGTGATGCGAGAGATAGGGATTGTGATGGGTACTTGGTATGTTGACTTTTGCGTAAGCCTCCCCGGCAACGGCGCCAAAAATTCTTCTTGCTATGTCTCGAGCTTGCGTTGGTTTTCCCCGAAGAGGAGAGGATGATGTAGCACAGTAGCGTAAGTATTTCCCTCAGTTTTTGAGAACCAAGGTATCAATCCAGTAGGAGGTCACGCGCAAGTCCCTCGTACCTGCACAACACGATAGCAACTCGCAACCAACGCTTAGGGGTTGTCAATCCCTTCACGGTCACTTACAAGAGTGAGATCTGATAGAGATAATATTTTTGGTATTTTTGATAGATAGATGCAAAGTAAAAAGTAAAGGTAAAGTAAAAACAAAGCAAGTAAATAAAGTGATATAGATTGATATGATGAGAATAGACCCGGGGGGCATAGGTTTCACTAGTGGCTTCTCTCGAGAGCATAAGTATTCTACGGTGGGTGAACAAATTACTGTTGAGCAATTGACAGAATTGAGCATAGTTATGAGTATATCTAGGCAACGATCATGTATATAGGCATCACGTCCGAGACAAGTAGAGCGAAACGATTCTGCATCTACTACTATTACTCCACTCATCGACCGCTATCCAGCATGCATCTAGAGTATTAAGTAAAAACAGAGTAACGCCTTAAGCAAGATGACATGATGTAGAGGGATAAATTCATGCAATATGATAAAAAAACCATCTTGTTATCCTTGATGGCAACAATACAATACGTGCCTTGCAACTCTTTCTGTCACTAAGTAAGGACACCGCAAGATTGAACCAAAAGCCATGCACTTCTCCCATTGCAAGAACTACCAATCTAGTTGGCCAAACCAAACGGATAATTCGAAGAGACTTGCAAAGATAACTCAATCATACATAAAAGAATTCAGAGAAAAATCAAATATTTTCCATAGATAATACTGGATCATAAACCCACAATTCATCGGTCTCAACAAACACACCGCAAAAAGAAGATTACATCAAATAGATCTCCACAAGAGATGGGGAGAACATTGTATTGAGATCCAGAAAGAGAGAAGAAGCCATCTAGCTACTAGCTATGGACCCAAAGGTCTGAAGTAAACTACTCACACTTCATCGGAGGGGCCATGGTGATGATGTAGAAGCCCTCCGTGGTGGATGCCCCCTCCGGCGGAGCTCCGGAACAGGCCCCAAGATGGGATCTCGTGGATACAGAAGGTTGCGGCAATGGAATTAGGTTTTTAGCTCCCCCTCTGATCATACGGGGATACGTAGGTATATATAGGAGGAAGGAGTATGTCGGTGGAGCTCCGAGGGGCCCATGAGGTAGGGGGCGTGCCCAGGGGGGAGGGGCGCGCCCTCCACCCTCGTGACCGCCTCGTGGCTTTCTTGACGGAGAGTCCAAGTCTCCTGGATCTTATCTGATGAGAAAATCACGTTCCCGAAGGTTTCATTCCGTTTGGACTTCGTTTGATATTCTGTTTCTTCGAAACACTGGAAAAGGCAAAAAAACAGCAATTCTGGGCTGGGCCTCCGGTTAATAGGTTAGTCCCAAAAATAATATAAAAGTGGAAAATAAAGCCCAATATAGTCCAAAACAGTAGATAAAGTAGCATGGAGCAATCAAAAATTATAGATATGTTGGAGACGTATCAATCTCAATACCATGTTCTTCTCGATCATCTTGGAGATCTATTCGATGTAACTCTTTTTGCGGTGTGTTTGTCGAGATCCGATGAATTGTGGGTTTATGATCAAGTTTATCTATGAGAAATATTTGAATCTCCTCTGAATTCTTTTATGTGTGATTAAGTTATCTTTGCAAGTCTCTTCGAATTATCAGTTTGGTTTGGCCTACTAGATTGAGCTTTGGGTTCAATCTTGCGATGTCCTTTCCCGGTGACAGCAGGGGCAGCAAGGCACGTATTGTATTATTGCCATCGAGGATAAAAAGATGGGGTTTATATCATATTGCATGAGTTTATCCCTCTACACCATGTCATCTTTCTTAATGCGTTACTCTGTTCTTTATGAATTTAATACTCTAGATGCAAGCTGGATAGCGGTTGATGTGTGAAGTAATAGTAGTAGATGCAGGCAGGAGTCGGTCTACTTGTCACGGACGTGATGCCTATATACATGATCATGCCTAGATAATCTCATAATTATTCGCTTTTGTATCAATTGCCCGATAGTGATTTGTTCACCCACCGTAATACTTATGCTATCTCGAGAGAAGCCACTAGTGAAACCTATGGCCCCGGGTCTATATTTTATCATATAAGCTTTCAATCTACTTTTATTTGCATCTTTACTTTTCCAATCTATATCATAAAATACCAAAAAAATATTTATCTTATCATACTATCTCTATCAGATCTCACTTTCGCAAGTGGCCGTGAAGGGATTGACAACCCCTTTATTGCGTTGGTTGCGAGTTCTTTGTTTGTTTGTGTAGGTGCGTGGGACTTTTGAGGAGCCTCCTACTGGATTGATACCTTGGTTCTCAAAAACCGAGGGAAATACTTACGCTACTATTGCTGCATCACCCTTTCCTCTTCAAGGAAAACCAACGCAAGCTCAAGACGTAGCAATAAGGATTTCTGGCGCCGTTGCCGGGGAGGTCTTCGCTCAAGTCAAGACATACCAAGTACCCATCACAAACTCATCTCCCTCGCATTTACATTATTTGCCATTTGCCTCTCGTTTTCCTCTCCCCCACTTCACCCTTGCCGTTTTATTCGCTCTCTCTCTCTCTCTCTCTCTCACTTGCCCTCTTCTTCTTCCTCGCTTTTTTTTGCCGTTATGTCTGAAATTGGGGAGATTATTGTCAATATGGACAATAATGATAACATGGAAAATTCTAATGCTCCGGCTAAAGAACCCCCTATCTTGCATACTAAAAAGTTTCAAATCGGTAGTGGTAACATTATTGGAAATGGGTTATTCAAGATTTCTTTACTTGTGCTGATGCTTTACCTTCTATGGGTGGTTATATTATTCATAGAACTAGTTGTCTTGCGGATGCTATCGCTATGCTTGTAGTTGAGCTTGAAAGACAATTTATGCACATGCATCCTTGCATACAAAGAATTTTCCTGGAATTTTCTAATATTGAGCATTCTTCTATTAAGCGCGTCGTTACTATCTTTTTGGCTAATGAGTTCAGAATTATAATAAGAGAGGCCAAAGAAATCTTTGCGCACTATAGGGTGGACGTTGGTCGTCCTCCCATAGAGGCGATCCTCTTTGATCAAGAGGAAATTAGGCGTTTTCAATCTTTGGACTATGTTGCTTTTAATGAAAACCTTAGGAAAAGGGTTCCTACCAATGTCCTAATTGATAGAATTTACGAACTTAATAATGATTTTGCTCTTCGAAACAATGATCTAGGATACTCCCTTGAGTATAGGCTCACGAAATTCTGCCAAAAGAATGCTTATAATGATGAATTAGTTGTGCAATATGAAGGGCCAAAGGAGGAACCCATTCCCCCTGTGATTGATCTTGGGGACTTTTGTCCCATTAAATTTAGCCCTTTTGATTACTTTTGCTTGCCTCAAAGAAAACTTGCTATTGAACGTAGATAATACGAGATGAGTTTTCAAGATCTATCTTATTAGTATGGCACTACTTAGATCTATCCTCGCTTTTATGCCTAGCTAGGGCGTTAAACGATAGCGCTAGTTGGGAGGCAACCCAATTTTATTTGTGTTTTTTGTTTTTGTTTCTGTTTAGTAATAACGTTCGCATCTACTTTCTGTTTAGATGTGCTTTTATGTTTTAATTAGTGTTTGTGCAAAGTAGAACCTATAGGATAACCTATGGTGATAGTTAATTTGATTCAGCTAAAAAACAGAAACTTTGCATGCACGAAATTAGTTTTGTTAATTCACATAAACGTGCTTTTGTGTTGATTCCTTTTGATGTAGATCAATAGACAAATTTACAAGGACTTTCTATTTTAGTAGGATTTTTAGAGTTCCAGAAGTATTAGTGGGTTACAGATTGCTACAGACTGTTCTGTTTTTGACAGATTCTGTTTTTCGTGTGTTCTTTGCTTATTTTGATGCATCTATGGCTAGTATTAAGTGGTATGAACATAGAGAACTTGAAATACAGTAGGTTTAACACCAATTTAAATAAAGAATGAGTTCATTACAGTACCTTATGTGGTCGTTTCGCTTTCTTTCACTAACAGAGCTTATGAGATTTCCTGTTGAGTTTTGTGTTGTGAAGTTTTCAAGTTTTGGGTAAAGATTTGATGGACTATGGAATAAGGAGTGGCAAAAGCCTAAGCTTGGGGATGCACATGGCACCCCAAGATATTCAAGAATATCCAAAATCCTAAGCTTGGGGATGCCCCCGAAAGGCATCCCCTCTTTCTTCTTCGTTCATTGGTAACTTTACTTGGAGCTATATTTTTATTTGCCACATGATATGTGTTTTGATTGGAGCGTCTTGTATGATACCCCCTCCGTTCCTTGATATAAGGTGTATAGATTTTTGAGCAAAAGTCCAAAATATAAGGTGCATTGCGTTGCACCACTCGTTTGGATAATTTTTTTTAGGAATTTGATTACATTTCCTTATATCAGGCAAGCTCCTCTATTTACTCATGTGAATTAGTCATGTGTAATCTCGCCCAAAACTTGTGAAATTTTCCCTCCATGTGTGTTCTTTATTTTTCTGCCAAAACTATACACCCTATATTTAGGAATGGAGGGAGTATTAGTTTTTGCTTTTTAGTTTCCCACAATCATCCTTGTTGTACACACCTTTTGGGAGAAGCCCACTTGATTGGAATTTATTAGAATACTCTATGTGCTTCACTTATATCTTTTGAGTTAGATAGTTTTTGCCCTAGTGCTTCACTTATTTCTTTTAGAGCACGGTGGTGGCTTAATTTTGTAGAAATTGTTAGTCCCTCATGCTTCACTTATATTATTTTGATAGTCTCTTAGAACAGCATGGTATTTGCTATGGTTATAAAATTGGTCCTAGAATGGTAGGCATCCAAGTTGGGTATAATAAAAACTGTGATAGGAAGTGAATTGGATGCTATGATCAATTTGATACTTGATAATTGTTTTGAGATATGGAGGTAGTGATATTAAAGTCATGCTAGTTGGGTGATTATGAATTTAAAGAATGCTTGTGTTGAAGTTAGCAAGTCCCATAGCATGCACGTATGGTTAAAGTTGTGTAACAAATTTGAAACATGAAGTGTCCTTGGATTGTGCATCCTTATGATTGGCGGTCGGGGACAAGCGATGGTCTTTTCTTACCAATCTATCCCCCTAGGAGCATGCGCGTAGTGCTTGGTTTTTGATGACTTGTAGATTTTTGCAATAAGTATATGACTTCTTCTTTGACTAATGTTGAGTCCATGGATTATACGCACTTTCACCTTTCCATCATTGCTAGCCTCTTTGGTATCGTGCATTGCCCTTTCTCACCTTGAGAGTTGGTGCAAACTTCGCTGGTGCATCCAAACCCCGTGATATGATATGCTCTATCACACATAAACCTCCTTATATCTTCCTCAAAACAGCCACCATACCAACCTATTATGGCATTTCCATAGCCATTCCGAGATATATTGCCATGCAAATTTTCCACCGTTCCGTTTATCATGATGACATGCATCATTATTGTCATATTGCCTTGCGTGATCATGTAGTTGACATCGTATTTGTGGCAAAGCCACCATGCATAATTTTTTATACATGTCACTCTTGATTCATTGCCCATCCCAGTACACCACCGGAGGCATTCATATAGAGTCATATCTTGTTCTAGTTTTGGGTTGTAATTCATAAGTTGTAAATCAATATAAGTGTGATGATCATCATTATTAGAGCATTGTCCCCAAATAAAAAAAGGAAAGGCCAAAGAAAAAAAGAAAAAAAAGAAAGGCAAAAAAGAAAAAAAAGAAAGGCCCAAAAAAAGAGAAAAAGGAAATAAATAAAAAGGGGCAATGTTACTATCTCTTTTTCCACACTTGTGCTTCAAAGTAGCACCATGTTCTTCATATAGCAAGTCTCATATGTTTTCACTTTCATATACTAGTGGTAATTTTTCATTATAGAACTTGGCTTGTATATTCCTACGATGGGCTTCCTCAAAATGCCCTAGGTCTTCGTGAGCAAGCAAGTTGGATGCACACCCACTAGTTTCTTTTGTTGAGCTTTCATGCATTTATAGCTCTAGTGCATCTGTTGCATGGCAATCCCTACTCCTCATGTTGACATCAATTGATGGCCATATCCATAGCTCGTTGATTATCCTCGTCAATGTGAGACTTTCTCCTTTTTTGTCTTCTCCACACTATCCCCATTATCATATTCTATTCCACCCATAGTGCTATATCCATGGCTCACGCTCATGTATTGCATGAAAGTTGAAAAAGTTTGAGATTATTTAAGTACGAAACAATTGCTTGGCTTGTCATCGGGGGTGTATAATTTGGGAGCATTTTTGTGTGACGAAAATGAAGCATAGCCTAACTATATGATTTTGTAGGGATGAACTTTCTTTAGCCATGTTATTTTGAGAAGACATGGTTGCTTTGATTAGTATGCTTGAATTATTACTATTTTTATGTCAATATGAACTTTTATTTTGAATCATTTGGATCTGAACATTCATGTCACAATAAAGAAAATTACATTGAGAATTATGCTAGGTAGCATTCCACATCAAAAATTCTGTTTTTATCATTTACCTACTCGAGGACGAGCAGGAATTAAGCTTGGGATGCTTGATACGTCTCCAATGTATCTATAATTTTTTATTGTTCCATGCTATTATATTACCCGTTTTGGATGTTTATGGTCTTTATTTTACACATTTATATCATTTTTGGGACTAACCTACTAACCGGAGGCCCAGCCCGTATTGTTGTTTTTTGCCTATTTCAGTGTTTCGAAGAAAAGGAATATCAAACGGAGTCCAAATGGAATGAAACCTTCGGGAGCGTGATTTTTGGAATGAACGTGATCCAGAGGACTTGGAGTGCAAGTCAAGAAGCAGTCCAGGCGGCCACGACGGTGGAGGGCGCACCCACCCCTACTAGGCATGCCTCCTATCTCGTGGGCCCCTCGGGCGCCCACCGATCTACTTCTTCCTCCTATATATACCCATGTACCCCGAAAACATCAGGGGAGCCCACGAAAAACTATTTCCACCATCGTAACCTTCTGTATCCGCGAGATCCGATCTTGGAGCCTTTGTCGGTGCTCCGCCGGAGGGGGAATCGACCATGGAGGGCTTCTACATCAACACCATAGCCCCTCCGATGAGTTGTGAGTAGTTTACCATAGACCTTCGGGTCCATGGTTATTAGCTAGATGGCTTCTTCTCTCTTTTTGGATCTCAATACCATGTTCTCCTCGATCTTCTTGGAGATCTATTCGATGTAACTCTTTTTGCGGTGTGTTTGTCGAGATTCGATGAATTGTGGGTTTATGATCAAGTTTATTTATGAGAACTATTTGAATCTCCTCTGAATTCTTTTATGTGTGATTAAGTTATCTTTGCAAGTCTCTTCGAATTATCAGTTTGGTTTGTCCTACTAGATTGATCTTTCTTGCAATAAAAGAAGTGCTTAGCTTTGGGTTCAATCTTGCGGTGTCCTTTCCGAGTGACAGCAGGGGCAGCAAGGCACGTATTGTATTGTTGCCATCGAGGATAAAAAGATGGGGTTTATATCATATTGCATGAGTTTATCCCTCTACATCATGTCATCTTTCTTAATGCGTTACTCTGTTCTTTATGAACTTAATAATCTAGATGCATGTGATACGTCCATTTTGCATCATGGTTTTATGACAATATTAATTGCATTATGGGCTGTTATTTCACGTTATGTCACAATACTTATGGCTATTCTCTCTTATTTTACAAGTATTACATGAAGAGGGAGAATGTCGGCAGCTGGAATTCTGGGCTGGAAAAGGAGAAAATATTGGAGGACTATTCTGCGCAACTCCAAAAGTCCTGAAACTCCACGGAATATCTTTAAATAAATAAAGAAAAATCATCGCCAAAGATGAAGGCCAGGGGACCCACACCCTACTCACGAGGGTGGGGGGCGCGCCCTCCCCCCTGGGCGCGCCCCCTACCTCGTGGGCCCCCTGGTGGCTCTCCGACACCCGTCTTCTCCTATATGAAGTCTTTTGATGAGAAAAAAATAGAAGGCAACCTTTCGGGACGAGACTCCGCCACCACGAGGCGGAACCTTGGTGGAACCAATCTAGGGCTCCGGCAGAGCTGTTCTGCCGGGGACACTTCCCTCCGGGAGGGGGAAATCATCACCATCGTCATCACCAACGCTCCTCTCATTGGGAGAGGGCAATCTCCATCAACATCTTCACCAGCACCATCTCATCTCCAAACCCTAGTGCATCTCTTGTATCCAATTCTTCTCTCCAAGTCCGGGATTGGTGCTAGTAGGTTGCTAGTAGTGTTGATTACTCCTTGTAGTTGATGCTAGTTGGTTTATTTGGTGGAAGATCATATGTTCAGATCCTTTATGCACATTATTACCCCTCTGATTATGAACATGAATATGCTTTGTGAGTAATTATGTTCGTTCCTGAGGACAAGGGAGAAGTCTTGCTATTAGTAGTCATGTGAATTTGGTATTCGTTCGTTATTTTGATAAGATGTATGTTGTCTAACCTCTAGTGGTGTTATGTGAACGTCGACTACATAACACTTCACCATTATTTGGGTCTAGAGGAAGGCATTGGGAAGTAATAAGTAGATGATGGGTTGCTAGAGTGACAGAAGCTTAAACCCTAGTTTATGTGTTGCTTCGTAAGGAGCTGATTTGGATCCATATGTTTCATGCTATGGTTAGGTTTACCTTAATACTTTTGTTGTAGTTGAGGATGCTTGCAATAGAGGTTAATCATAAGTGGGATGCTTGTTCAAGCAAGAATAGCACCCAAGCACCGGTCCACCCACATATCAAATTATCAAAGTACCGAACGCGAATCATATGAGCATGATGAAAACTAGCTTGACGATATTCCCATGTGTCCTCGGGAGCGCTTTTCCTATTATAAGAGTTTGTCCAGGCTTGTCCTTTGCTACAAAAAGGATTGGGCCGCCTTGCTGCACTTTATTTACTTTTGTTACTTGTTGCTCGTTACAATTTATCTTATCACAAAACTATCTGTTACCACTTATTTCAGTACTTGCAGAGAATACCTTGCTGAAAACCGCTTATCATTTCCTTCTACTCCTCGTTGGGTTCGACACTCTTACTTATCGAAAGGACTACAATAGATTCCCTATACTTGTGGGTCATCAAGACTCTTTTCTGGAGCCGTTGCCGGGGAGTGAAGCGCCTTTGGTAGGTGGAATTTGGTAAGGAAAAATTTATTTAGTGTGCTGAAATTTTTTGTCACTTGTTACCATGGAAAGTAATTGTCTGAGGGGCTTGTTCGGGGTATCTTCACCCCGTCCAGTAGAGAAAAGAGATGCTCCTCAACCTACTCAAACTACTGAACCTATTGAAAATG
This sequence comes from Triticum dicoccoides, assembly GCF_002162155.2. NCBI lineage: Eukaryota > Viridiplantae > Streptophyta > Magnoliopsida > Poales > Poaceae > Triticum > Triticum dicoccoides. The sequence continues at coordinate 631,350,196 of NC_041381.1, forward strand.
AAACTCCTTTTGAGATTCCTTCGGGTTTGATGGAAAAACTGTTAGCTAATACTTTTACAGGAGATGGAACAAAGCATCCTGATGAACATCTACGCTATGTGGATGATGTTTATGGACTATTTAAGCTTGCAGGTATACCCGATGATGTTGTTAAGAAGAAGGCTTTCCCTTTATCTTTGAAGGGAGACGCATTGACATGGTATAGGCTATGTGATGATATGAGATCATGGAACTATAAAAGATTGAAATTGGAATTTCATCAAAAGTACCCTATGCATCTTGTTCATCGTGATCGCAATTATATATATAATTTTTGGCCTCGCGAAGGAGAAAGCATTGCTCAAGCTTGGGGGAGGCTTAAATCAATGTTATATTCATGCCCCAATCATGAGCTCGCAAGAGAAGTGATTATGCAAAGTTTTTATGCTCGGCTTTTTGATAACAATCGCACCATGCTCGATACTTCTTGTGCTGGCTCTTTTATGATGAAGACTATTGAGTTTAGATGGAATTTATTGGATAGAATTAAATGCAACTCTGAAGATTGGGACCTCGATGAATGTAAGGAGTCAGATATGACACCTAAGTTTGATTGTGTTAAATCTTTTATGGATACCGATATTTTCCGTAAGTTTAGCACTAAATATGGACTTGACTCTGAGATAGTAGCTTCTTTCTGTGAATCTTTTGCTACTTATGTTGATCTCTCCAAGGAGAAGTGGTTTAAATATCATCCTCCCATAGAAGTAAAAGTAGTTGCACCTATTAAAGTTGAAGAAAAGGTTGTCACTTATAATGATCCTATTGTTCCCACTTCTTATGTTGAGAAACCACCTTTCCCTGTTAGAATGAAGGATCATGCTAAAGCTTCAACTGTTGTTCGTAAAAGCAATACTAGAACTTATACACCTCCTGAGCAAGTCAAAGTAGAACCCAATATTGCTATTGTTAAAGATCTCTTGTCTGATAATATTAATGGGCATGTTATTCAATTCTATGGTGAAACTGCCAGAATTGCTAAACCTTGTGATAGAGATAAACATAGACTTGTGGTAGGCGTGCCTGTTATTTCTGTTAAAATAGGAGATCATTGTTATCATGGCTTGTGTGATATGGGGTGCTAGTGCTAGTGTAATACCCATTGACTTATACAAAGAAATTATGCATGATATTGCACCTGCTGAGTTAGAAGAAATTGATGTCACAATTAAACTTGCTAATAGAGATACTATATCTCCAATAGGAATTGTTAGAGATGTTGAAGTCTTGTGTGGAAAAACCAAATATCCCGCTGATTTTGTTGTTCTTGGTTCTCCACAAGCTAGTTTTTGTCCCATTATATTTGGTAGGCCCTTCTTGAATACTGTTAATGCTAAGATAGACTGCAAAAAGAATGTTGTTACTATTGGCTTGGATGATATGGTTCATGAGTTTAATTTCTCTAAATTTACTAAACAACATCTTGAGTAAGAATTGCCTAGTAAGGATGAAATTATTGGTCTTGCTTCTATTGCCGTACCTCCTAGTGATCCTTTAGAACACTATTTGCTAGACCATGAAAATGATATGTTCATGAATGAAAGAAGGGAAATGGATGAAGTATTCTTTAAACAGGAACCTATTCTGCAACACAATTTGCCTGTTGAAATCCTAGGGGATCCTCCTCCACCCAAGGGTGATCCCGTGTTTGAGCTTAAACCGTTGCCTGATAATCTTAAATATGCTTATCTTGATGAAAAGAAAATATATCTTGTCATTATTAGCGCTAACCTTTCAGAGCATGAAGAAGAAAGATTATTGAAAACTCTAAAGAAGCACCATGCCGCTATTGGATATACTCTGGATGATCTTAAGGGCATCAGTCCCACTCTATGCCAACATAAAATAAATTTGGAAGTTGATGCCAAACCAGTTTGTGATCCTCAACGACATTTGAATCCTAAAATGAAAGAAGTGGTAAGAAAGGAAATACTCAAGCTTCTTGAGGCAGGTATAATTTATCCCGTTGCTGATAGTCAGTGGGTAAGTCCTGTCCATTGTGTCCCTAAGAAGGGAGGTATTACTATTGTCCCTAATGATAAAGATGAATTGATTCCGCAAAGAATTATCACAGGTTATAGGATGGTAATTGATTTCCGCAAATTAAATAAGGCTACTAAGAAAGATCATTACCCCTTACCTTTTATTGATCAAATGTTAGAACGATTAGGCAAACATACACATTATTGCTTTCTAGATGGTTATTCCGGTTTTTCTCAAATACATGTGTCGTCTAAAGATCAATCAAAGACTACTTTTACATGCCCTTTTGGTACTTTTGCTTATAGACGTATGCCTTTCGGTTTATGTAATGCACCTGCTACCTTTCAAAGATGCATGGTGGCTATATTCTCTGACTTTTGCGAGAAAATTTGTGAGGTTTTCAGGGACGACTTTTCCGTCTATGGTTCCTCTATTGATGATTGCTTGAGCAATCTTGCTCGAGTTTTGCAGAGATGTGAAGAAACTAATCTTGTCTTGAATTGGGAAAAAGTGCCACTTTATGGTTAATGAAAGTATAGTCTTGGGGCATAAAGTTTCTGAAAGAGGTATTGAAGTTGATAAAGCCAAGGTTGATGCTATTGAAAAGATGCCATGTCCCAAGGACATCAAAGGTATAAGAAGTTTCCTTGGTCACGCCGGATTTTATAGGAGGTTCAGTAAGGACTTCTCAAAAATCTCTCGGCCTTTGACTAATTTATTACAAAAAGATGCACCATTTGTCTTTGATGATGATTGTGTAGAAGCATTTGAAATACTTAAGAAAGCATTAGTCTCTGCACCTGTTGTTTAGCCACCTGATTGGAATTTACCCTTTGAAATTATGTGTGATGCTAGTGATTATGTTGTAGGTGTTGTTCTAGGGCAAAGAGTTGATAAGAAATTAAATGCTATCCATTATGCTAGTAAGACTCTAGACAATGCTCAAAGAAATTATGCTACTACCGAAAAGAAACTTTTAGCAGTTGTATTTGCTTGTGATAAATTCAGACCCTATATTGTTGATTCTAAAGTAACTATTCACACAGATCGTGCTGCTATTAAATATCTTATGGAAAAGAAAGATGCAAAACCTAGACTTATTAGATGGGTTCTCCTGCTGCAAGAATTTGATTTACATATTGTTGATAGAAAAGGAGCTGAGAACCCCGTTGCGGACAACTTGTCTAGGTTAGAGAATGTTCTTGATGACCCACTACCTATTGATGATAGCTTTCCTGATGAACAATTAAATGTCATAAGCACTTCTCGTAGCACTCCATGGTATGTTGATTATGCTAATTATATTGTTGCTAAATTTATACCACCTAGCTTCACATACCAACAAAAGAAAAAAGTTTTTCTATGACTTGCGACATTACTTTTGGGATGACCCACATCTTTATAAAGAAGGAGTAGATGGTGTTATTAGACATTGTGTACCTGAGCATGGACAGGAACAGATCCTACGCAAGTGTCACTCCGAGGCTTATGGAGGGCACCACGCTGGAGATAGAACTGCACATAAGGTATTGCAATCTGGTTTTTATTGGCCTACTCTCTTCAAGGATGCCCGTAAGTTTGTTTTGTCTTGCGATGAATGTCAAAGAATTGGTAATATTAGTAGACGTCAAGAAATGCCTATGAATTATTCCCTTGTCATTGAACCATTTGATGTTTGGGGCTTTGATTATATGGGACCTTTTCCTGCCTCTAATGGATATACTCATATTTTAGTTGTTGTTGATTACGTTACTAAGTGGGTAGAAGCTATTCCAACTAGTAGTGCTGATCATAACACTTCTATTAAAATGCTTAAGGAAGTTATTTTTCCGAGTTTGGAGTCCCTAGATATTTATTGACTGATGGTGGTTCACACTTTATTCATGATGCTTTCCGTAAGATGCTTGCTAAATATGACGTTAATCATAGAATTGCATCTCCATATCACCCGCAGACTAGTGGTCAGGTAGAATTGAGCAATAGAGAGCTCAAATTAATTTTGCAAAAGACTGTCAATAGGTCTAGAAAGAATTGGTCCAAGAAACTTGATGATGCATTATGGGCCTATAGAACTGCATATAAAAATCCTATGGGTATGTCTCCGTATAAAATGGTTTATGGAAAATCTTGTCACTTACCTCTCGAACTAGAACATAAGGCATACTGGGCTATTAAAGAGCTCAACTATGATTTCAAACTTGCCGGTGAGAAGAGGTTATTTGATATTAGCTCACTTGATGAATGGAGAACCCAAGCTTATGAAAATGCCAAGTTGTTTAAAGAAAAGGTTAAAAGATGGCATGACAAAAGGATACAAAAGCGTGAGTTTAATGTAGGTGATTATGTATTGCTATACAACTCTCGTTTAAGATTTTTTGCAGAAAAACTTCTCTCTAAATGGGAAGGTCCTTACGTTATCGAGGAGGTCTATCGTTCCGGTGCCATAAAAATCAACAACTTCGCAGGCACAAATCCGAAGGTGGTAAACGGTCAAAGGATTAAACACTATATTTCAGGTAATCCCATAAAGGACACTTTCCAGAACGTTTCAGACTCCAAAAAGGAATAGGTATGTGGTACGGTAAGTAAACCGACTCCAAAACAATTTTTAAGGCAATATTTCTCTGTTTTGGAATATTTAGAAAATTAGAAAAATAAGTGGCAGTCCGAGGAGGACATGAGGCCTCCACGAGGGTGGAGGGCATGCCCTACCCCCCTGGGCGTGCCCCCTACCTCGTGAGCACCTCGTGTGCCCTCCGGACTCCGTTTCCTTGCATGGTACGTATTTTTGTCGGTAAAAATTCATTATATATACCCCCGAAGGTTTTGACTCCCGTATCACGCAAATATCCTCTGTTTTTGTTTCGAGTTGTTGCTGCTGCAGATTAGAGCAAGATGTCTTCCCAAGATTCAGAGAGAGAGAGCTACATGGCTGATTATATTACAAATCCAAAAGTATATGGGGATGTGGAGCATTATGGCTGGACCACGGAGGAAAAAGAAGACTATTATCCAAAGAGGAAGGAGGAAACGAGTTCCGACAAAGAGGACTATCCCCTGCCTCAACCTGGTGATATGCATGTGGAGTTCAAGAAGTCAAGCCTCCATAAGGTCCAATCTATCCCGCCTCGTTTTTTGCAGGATAGCAAGGCAGCACTATGCAAAAAGATAATGAAACTTGAGCTCGAGAATGAGGATCTGAGGGAGGAAAATTTTAGCCTCAGACGCAAGCTAGAGAAGAAAAATGCAACAACTCCATCATCAACAACACCTCCACTGCCAACAACAAAGAAGGAGACATAATCACATGGGTATGGGCACTCCCCTTGGCAACTTCCAAGCTTGGGGGAGGTGCCCTGGTATCGTATCACCATCACAACTCCTATCTTTACCGTTTTTCTTAGTTCAATCCTATTAGTAGTATCTTGATTTAGTAGAATAAAGTCATGGCATGATCTAGTTTTGAGTTTTGCTTTATGATCCTTCTTTGTAATCGAGTCCGTGAGCTATATAATAAAGATTAGTGTTGAGTCAAGGGCTTGAGCATTTTGCCATGATCTTGGGTGATTAGAAGAAAAAGAATAAAAATAATCAAAGAGTTCATATTGATCTTAGTGAAAGTAATGACTTCACATAGAAAGAGTATGATGATTAAAAGTTGTTGGGAGTTGGCAAATATAGCTTTGGTCATCGTTGCAATTAATAGGAAGTAATAAGGAAAGAGAGGTTTCACATATAGATATATTATCATTGACATCTTTTATGATTGGGAGCACTCATTAAAATATGACATGCTAAAGAGTTGATGTTGGACAAGAAAGACAACATAATGAGTTATGTTTTCTTACATCTGAGATAAGTATGTTGTCATGGATCCTCTACCGTCTTGAGCTTGCCTTTCTCCCTCATGCTAGCCAAATTCTCAGCACCAAGTAGAAATACTACTTGTGCTTCCAAATACCCTTAAACCAGTTTTGCCATGAGAGTCCACCATATCTACCTATGGATTGAGTAAGATCCTTCAAGTAAGTTGTCATCGGTGCAAGCAATAAAAATTGCTCTCTAAATATGCATGACTTATTAGTGCAGAGAAATAAGCTTTGTATGAACTTGTTGTGGACGCAATAAAAGCGACGGACTACATAATAAAGGTTCACATACAAGCGGCAATATAAAGTGACGTTCTTTTGCATTAAGATTTTGCGCATCAACCCTAAACGCGCATGACAACCTCTGCTTCCCTCTGCGAAGGGCCTATCTTTTATTATTATCCTCTACCTTATGCAAGAGTCACGGTGATCTTCACCTTTCCTTTTTCATTTTATCCTTTGGCAAGCTCAGCATGTTGGAAAGAACATGATATATATATCTCTAATTGGATGTGGGGTAGCATGAATTATTATTGTTGACATTACCCTTGAGGTAAAAGGTTGTGGGGCAAAACTATAAGCCCCTATCTTTCTCTGTGTCCGATTAAAACTCCGTAACCACAAGTATTGCGTGAGTGTTAGCAATTATGAAGGACTAAGTGATAGTTGAGTATGTGGACTTGCTTTTAAGCTCTGACATAGACTCTTTCCGATGTTATGATAAATTGCAATTGCTTCAATGACTGAGGTTATAATTTGTTGGTGCTCAATAAGGTTTCTGATTCATACTTTGGCTTTGTGAAAAGATCATCACTTGAACATGAGTAATCATATGACAAAATCTATTTATGTTGCTGTTATGGAAATAATCATGATGCCTTCATGTCCGTATTTTATTTTTATCGACGCCTCTACCTCTAAACATGAGGACATATATATTGTTATCGGCTTTTCACTTGAGGACAAGCGAGGTCTAAGCTTGGGGGAGTTGATACGTCCATTTTGCATCATGCTTTTATGACAATATTTATTGCATTATGGGCTGTTATTTCACGTTATGTCACAATACTTATGGCTATTCTCTCTTATTTTACAAGGATTACATGAAGAGGGAGAATGCCGGCAGCTAGAATTCTGGGCTGGAAAAGGAGCAAATATTGGAGGACTATTCTGCGCAACTCCAAAAGTCCTGAAACTCCACTGAATATCTTAAAATAAATAAAGAAAAATCGTCGCCAAAGATGAAGGCCAGGGTGTCGGCGTTCTGGGAACGAGGGTACCCAGACTTTCCTGCCTGCGGCCTGCGGCCTGCGGCGTGGCTCAAGGAGTGGCCCAGTACGGCCCATCTTCATCAACACATGCTCAAGACCCTCACGAGGGGCCAAGCCTCGCGGGGAAGGGCGACAGGAGGCTTCCTCAGGCACGGCCTCGTTAGGCTAGCTCGCGAGGAGGCGGAGAGATCAAGGCGGGGTACTTCATGAGGTGCCCGTGACGCAAGCCATGACGACCAGGGCCAGGCGGGCGCCAGGCGGGCGCCGGCCTGCGTAGAGTCCTTGTTTCCCCTTTGGTGCAAAGGGGGCAAGCGCAGGCAATGGTATCAAACAAAGGCAACCATTTTTGTGCAACAAGACCAAGACCAAGACCAGCAGGGCGGCAGAACGGAGGTCATCGTGGAGCCCAAGCCAGCGTCATCGTCAGGGTCTTTAGCGGGCGAGGACCAACTTTAGTCAGGATAAGTGTACTAGATGTTCCCCTTCAAAATGGCCAATTGTTGGCGCCCTTCCCGCTCAATATTTGGGAAGAGGCCCAGGGCCTTCGCCTATAAATAGGACTAGCCACCCCCAGGGTAGAGGCATCGGCATCTGATCTGGAGACCAACCAGAGAGAAGAACCTTGGACAACACCACCACCATAAGAATAGACCCTCGCGAGGCTGTTCTTCCCTTGTATTGTTCATCATCAGCCCCAGAGGCAATCCACTACACCACACACTGGAGTAGGGTATTACACCACAATGGTGGCCTGAACCAGTATAAATCTTGTGTCCTTTGTGTTGTTCTTTGTGTAGTTTAGATCCTAGTGAGGCGGTGAGACATGAGTAGGCTGGGGGTGTGATCTCCGCATGCACCCCAGTGTTCAAACCTCAAGGGTCTGCCGGAACCCGAAATCCGACATTTGGCGCGCCAGGTAGGGGTGCACCGGAATCCGCCCTCCGTCGCCTCGTGTTTCGCCGTCCATCGGACCATCATCAACATGTCTGGCGACCCGACAGGCAACCCCGATCCCTGGGCGGCATGGCCCGCCCGCTCAGAGCCGCCTGCCCAGGGCGACCTCAACCCAGTGCCCCAGGTAGCCCGCGGTCTGCAGGGCGTTGCGGGCCGCGGGCGACACGGTCAAGTGGCACTAGCTCTCACGCCACGGCAGGTGCGGTCGGCAGCCAGGGCCTCGAGCCACACCGCGGCCGCGGCACTGTACTCGCGGCAAGAGCAGGCAAACTCAAGGGCTGCTGCAATGCAGGCTGCAAGAGGGCGGTCGCGACGTGCTACTGGAGCGGGTGGCAGAGCTTCTGGGCTCCGTCGCCTCGGGGGCTCACCCCTTCTGCACCCAGTTGCCCCCTCAAGCCCAAGGCGGATCGCACGGAGGCCCCACGCGCGCCCGCATAGCCCCGAGCGGGTTCCAGGGCCACTCCAACACCACCCTGGCCGTCAGCGCCTGGTCACCAATGGTGCTGCCTTCGCCCCCGGCCAGCGAAGGAGGACTCGTCACAGCCCACGGTCCCAGCGGGCCGTCGCACCACCACCCCCAGGTGGGCGCCTCAAGTAGGGCTACGTGGCACACGGGGCACTACAGCGAAGCGTTCGGGGTGGCGGCCCCGGAGGAGTACGTGCCCCACATGATGGATCAAGGGCACGCGTAGGAGGAAGATCACAGGTTGTTCCTTGGCCCAAGCTGGGGGGAAGAGACACCCGAAGCTGAGCTCTTTCAGGAGCCCCGGGAAAGCCCCGTCGACCGCGCTGGAGGCAACGATTATCGGGTACCGCTAATTCCTCAAGAGCAAGCATACACTAACTGTGGGTCGCAGGAGGTACAAGTCGTCGCGGCGGATGGCTGCCCCAATCTAGCAGCTTCCTACCCCTCGGGAGGAGGGCGCCGGGGGCTGCAGGAGAGGGTCCGGGATCCGGCATCACCACCGCAGCGTTCGGAGCAAGGTGTCCTCAAGAGGTAGGCCCTATGCCGGGGAGGTGCCTGAGGGCCTACCCCCGGCAGAGGACCCGTGGTCGTCGGGGGAACAGCTGGCGACCGCTCTACCCCATCGGCGGCGTCCTTGGTCTTCGGCCATCATCGATGGCACTAGAGTGTGGCGCAAGGCGGGGCCCTCGTCTGGCAATATGAAGCAAGGCTGGTACCTGTGAAGAAGGCCCAGTGCCTGTGAAGCTCGCCGCCGCGTGACACTCTCACGTAATAATGAGTGGGGCTGTACATGCCCCGGAGTCTCCGGAGAGCCGCCCTCGGGCCTCGGGGGCTCCCGCCCACGCCCAGTGGCAGCACTTAGCTCCGCGCTGGTGAGAAGACGTTGAAGACTAGACTAGGTGCCGGACACGGCTTTTTCTGCTTTCCTTGCTTTTCCCCTTGGTTGTTACTTTTCCCTGTTCGGATTTAAGTTGGATTTGAGCTTGAGACTTGCGTGTGTTCGGGGAAGGGGTGTTTAGTCTCGTTCGAGCAATCTCTCGCGTTCTGGTCATCGCTTTGCGTCCTTCCGGCCTCAGCCGCCTCCCCTCGTGAGCCCCTCCCGAGCCGGGTTAGGCCCAGCATGCGCGCAGCCCAGGCTGCCGTCGCCGCGCCCTCTCCGGGGGTTCTCCCTGCAGGTTCAACAGGCTCGTTCAGGAGACATTCATGACACCATGCCCCCCCC